>NW_025726664.1:600000-874556 GCF_021461395.2 Schistocerca americana
ACTACTTTCAATAGGCCTACTTTTTTCTGAGGTTATTTCTGAAATCAGTGTAGGTATTTTAAATCTGTCTTGCGACTCCAAGGAAATGCGTATTTGTGTCACCAAATATGTTTAGTTTTATTGAAATAAAATAACATCAGTGCTCTTCATGGAATATTATATACCATTGTCTTTCTTTCTCCATCTAAAAACTGTTCATTACAAAAGATGCTGACATTAGTACTTAAGATTTTTGCTCATGAGGGGAAGAAATACAGAAGTCCTTACATTTTTTTTGTGAACTTATGTCTTTACTTGCCCTTGAGACCTCGAAATTTGTCAGGGAAAAATGCTAAAACTTGCTGGAAATCAGGGAACGTCACTTGGGGAAACTTGCGGCAACCCTGAATGTTCACAAGCTGGCACTGCAGACCTTGCTGACTGCATTTTTCAGGGATGAGAATATTCTTGCCAAGTGCACAGAATTGCCCCAAACTATAACACCATATGAGATAACAGAGCAAAAGTAAACAAGCTTTTGTGTTTGTGTCCAAGACATAGTGTATAGTGAAGACAGAAGTGTTCATTTTCTGCTTAAGGTGTTGAACATGATACTTCTGAGAGAGCTTTTCATCTATTTTCAGTCTTAAGAATTTAAAATGTCTGTTCGACCAGCTCAGGACAAGACTATTTCTATTTTACAAGAGTTCAGTTGTTGGCAGTGAAGTATTAATCCGTTCTCCAAAAGCCATGTGCTGATGTTGCCAACTACCTTGTCAGCTAGATGATTTACGTTATGTTCAGTGTTTTCCGAGAGAACACATGTCCGAATATACAAAAGCTTTCGTTTGCATTTGCAGTAGGTATGGAAAAAAAAAAAAAAAAAAAACAGAAGCCCCTGTTTGTGTTTCCTATAGATAGTGGATATAACAACAGCTCCTTTAAGTTATGTTTTCAGATTATTTTTGATGCCACAATTTCCACTCACGTTGCTACTTTTGTGTTTTCTTCTTGCTTAGTACTCTTGATACATTTTGTTGAAAGTTTGACTATGGTTCCTGCTACTAGGTGCGAGGATACAAGTGAGTTGGCTTCCATTCAGACGTCTACGATGAGACGATGGACAGGGTGAAAGGCCTCGGCGTTGATACCGAGTGCACTGGTGGTGGTAGAATACAGCACGACCCCAGTGCCAACGTCATCAAAGCGTACAGCTACTCACAGGTGATACCAAAAGCAGTGAGTTGTAGAAATGACAGTATGTGTCATCTTGAGCTGTTATTCAACTTAATTTTTTACTGTGTGACTGGTTTCAGTTGAAGACCATTTTCAGGCACCTGTTGTATATACATCGTGGATACGGGAAAATTTGGGATGAAAAGAATGTTTGAAAATTATAGTAACAATACAAGCAACACTTACAGAATTTGATTACCAGCAAAAACTATATATATCAAAAGAATACAATGTCAGAAATATAAATTAAATATCCACAAGCATTGTATGTATTGTTACTACAATTTTGAAGTATCCATTTTGCCTGAATTTTTCCTGTTTCCATGCTGTGGGTACAACAGGTCCTCAAAAATGGTCTTTGACCAAAACTGGTTGCATCATAAAAAAAAATATCAACAGCTTAAGATTAAAAGAATCGATTTCTGTGATTTTATCCTTGCTCAAATGGAAACAGATGAATCTTTCATTTCAAAGATTGTGTTTAGTGATGAAGCAACTTTCCACACTAACGGGAAAGTCAACCGTCACAATGTCTGTGTATGGGGCACTGAGAATCCGCGGGAAACAACTCAGTATGAACATGACTCGCCTAAGGTGAACGTTTTCTGTGCCATTTCAGCCAATAAAGATTTTGGTCCCTTTTTCTTCGAAGGTGCTACTGTAACTGGACTACAGTATCTGGAGATCTTAGAGAATTGGCTGTTCCCTCAGCTCGAACAAGAAGCACAATAATTCGTATTTCAGCAGGATGGAGCGCCACCACATTGGCACTTATCTGTCTGTAACTACCTGAACGTCAACTACCCCAGGCGATGGATCGGCCGCCAGGCAGCCCGTGACAGAGCACTTCGTCACTGGCCTCCAAGAAGCCCTGATCTTACCCCCTGCGATTTTTTTCTTATGGGGGTATGTTAAGGATATGGTGTTTCGGCCACCTCTCCCAGCCACCATTGATGATTTGAAATGAGAAATAACAGCAGCTATCCAAACTGTTACGCCTGATATGCTACAGAGAGTGTGGAACGAGTTGGAGTATCGGGTTGATATTGCTCGAGTGTCTGGAGGGGGCCATATTGAACATCTCTGAACTTGTTTTTGAGTGAAAAAAACCTTTTTAAATACTCTTTGTAATGATGTATAACAGAAGGTTATATTATGTTTCTTTCATTAAATACACATTTTTAAAGTTGTGGTATTCTTTTTGAATCACCCTGTACAGTTAGTTCTGGCCCAAAAAGCCATTTTAAATGTTTTTAAAGTACAACAAACAGTAGCATTTCTACTGTAATTTGTAAGCCATGATGAACAGTAGCACATAGTGTGAGTTTGCTGCCTTTTTATTTCTGTGGGACCTCGCTATGTGTGTAAACCGAAAAATGGCTTTTCGAGCTGAAACTAGTTGCTTAATTAAAAATATTTTTAGTAACTCTATTATCTTAAGCTGAAAAATATCATTTTCATCCAATGACATTAATAATTTTTGTGTCCTCTTTTTCACTTTTGCCATATGGGTGTGTTCTGAGAAGGTCTATCACATGTTTGTTTCTAAGATTGGTACAGTTGTTTTCTGTCATTAGTTATTGTATGCTGCTTTTGACCACTGAGAATCAAATTTTTCAACTGTTTAATATCAGGATTTAGCAGCAAGTTTTTTTACTCAAGTGTTAAAAGGCGTTGTATCTAACAACTATTTTTCTGATCTTCACAACTATTTTTCTGATCTGAAGATTGCCATGCAGGAACTCAACAAACTAGTTCTGATCTGATTCAAAGACTGCATTCATTTTGTTGGTAGAGACAGTGGGGAGCTGTCCTCTTCAGTCATCATTATCCAGAGGTGAAGCTAGTTTCTTTCAGTAGTGGCTGTCATTATTGACTTCAGTCTTCAAGAGTGTGTCTCAGAAATCATTAAATCAGCAGCAGACTGTTGGTTTATTGCATGAAGAGATTCCAAATACTGCTTTAAATTCACTTCTATCTTAAATTCAGTGCCATGTATGAATGTTTGCTTTTAAACTCCATTGCTACCTCAGTCTAACTGATGTGTGTACAAAAGGAGTGAACAAGTGGCCCTTGTAATATGCCTAGTGTGTTAACAGTGTACACCACTACACATTGTCTATTTTAAAAAATGAATCACTCTGCAGCAACCCAGAATGTCTCAGAATTCCCACACTATGCAGTACAGTATCCAAAGATTGTTATTCTGTGAACAGAAATCCATTGGTGTTAATTAGATGTGTACTGTACTCTCCATTTAATGTACAAAAGCAGTTGTCCAGTAGCAATTCATTGCAAGAGGAGGGACAATTTCCAGTTTTGTTATTTATTTTATTTGCCCATTTAAATAAAGCTGACTTAGGAATTTTCCCTTATGTGGGGACTGTTTGTACTAGATAATGTGTCTGTTTGAAGTTCTATATTTGTATATTTTGCTGTTCATGTCACTTCTGCGTAATTTTTCATTGATTGTATCGATACTTGTTTGAATTCTGATATGTTGTGAAATTTCAAACATTTGGGAATCCCGTGATAAACCAGTACTATTACCGTCAATTGTAGGCTTAAACTAAACTGTGTTCTTTCAAAAATTTTTAGAACAGTATGCCTATCATCCTCATTCAAAATAGTCTGTCTCTTATTTTGTTGTCCAACTATGTGAGAAATAGTTTAGTTTCAGAATTTTGAGATGCCTGCAAAACTATACTTTGTAAGTTAGTGCTACCAGTGTTTTGTATACGTAATTTACGTAGCAAATCAATGCTTTGTGGTTCACAGCTCAGCCAAAGTATACATCACCCCTGAATTTCATTGTATATCGATGCAAATAAATGTGTATTTTTGAGAATTTTCGGAAGTTACCATTGTCCTGTGCATAATCTGTGAGCAGTCGGGGTTTGTGATGTAGTTCCTGTAGCAGATTTTCTGCCAGACATTTTGTGTTACATCTGGTTTTCCCTTAACCCTTTGCTGGCCAAAACTCTATTGGATCTTTTTTTTGCAAACTTTTATACATAAATATGTTACATTGAGTGATAAATTGAATAAAAAGTTGTTTTGAAAAGTTTCAGTTTATTAGAACAAAAACTACAGAAGTCCTCATTTTTGGGACATTGGCCAAATGCGCTATCCAAATTCACAATCTTATTCTCCATGCATAATATTGTAAGAAGCAACACAAACATTAAATAAAGAATATTGTAATGTTATGGAATGTATATTGTACTGGTTGTTACCTATCTCGTTTCTTGATAACTGAATGATGTGGAATCTTACGCGGTATATTGTGGTAGGACCACATTCGCACCACGTGTTTGTAATTGATAATAATACGAGTAGTTCCAGCACAATTTCAGCAAGGCTTATTTATTAGTAGCTGCTGAAAGATTACACACTGCAGATCTCGTTTGTCTAGGGGTTTTGTCTGCAAAACATTACTCTAACAAGCCTGGCCTGGGTTTTCTTCTTGTTTGAAATAAACACTACCGGGTTCGAATTACTTTCGGCTAAAAATAATATTTATTCGTACTCTTTGTTTAGTAACTACAATATTTTCACTTCGAACATTGATACCCTAAAAATGCATTATACTGTACTGGTCACTTAAACACGTCCATCTCCCTCCAATACCGACAAAGAATTGGCGTGCAAGCCAACATGTGCCCGGAAGTTGCAGACATTCCTGCATTCCAGATTCTTTGGTCTTCTGACCTTAATACACTCCAAAGACACATATAAATAAATACATATAAATATACCACATTTATCATCTCAAACAAATCCATTATTTATCATAAAAGAAAATATTCATAAATAAATAAATTAAACACATTGTATGGCAACATAATGAAGTTACCTTAACTCTCTACTGTGGGCATCGTACTTTTCGCATGAGATAAACTTTATCTCTGACAGTTAATTACATTACAATAGCCCACCAGGACTTGCAAGTGTACCTTGGTCCACTTGTCAGTCTGATACAGAAATTGCATCATTGTCTTGGCTTGTATACAACTTTTTATCACAACTGTAGTAAACTGTTTATTCTTTCATCAACCATTGACTTCTTCCTTTGTCTCACAACATAAATACATATGTCGATTTGTTGCCCAGAAATTTACTATAAAATAATACTAAAGTTAAAACATTTTCTCATATTAGAACAAACATAGTACTAACTCCTATATCATCAGTGAGTTTGCAAAAGTATTTCAATTCAACAACACTATTCTCTCATGAGCCTTGTGAATTATGTTATATCAAAATTAAGAGGCAAAATAAGCCAACAAAGTATCTTTATGGGGTTATAAACAGAGCTGAATAAAACCAGTTATGGTGAGCATGATGTAAAACAAAGGCACACTTGCATATACAAGAAAATATATTCTATTAACTATACAATTATTTTATATATATATATATATATATATATATATATATATATATATATATTTTTTAGCATTATGGTCTATTTAAGTGAATGAACAAATTTCAAAATTTATGAGATTTGCTATTCTCAAACTGTGAGGGTGGGTGACATGTCTTGTCTCCTAGCATCATCAATAAAATAAAATCCCTTATTTATCAAGTTTACATATTTTGCAATTCATTAAATACTGTAAAATTACTTTAAAAAACACATAGGCATCATGAAATCTAATCTTATAATATAATTACGTGACAATCAGTCTAGATACAACATCGTTTTGCATGAGATGTGTTACATGGCATAGTATGGTGACTGCATTTTTTTTCTTTCTTTCTTTACTTCCAGTAAAGTTCTTTCCAGATAAAGGCATGTTTTTAGGCTCAGTTTGCTCTTTTCTCAATATACGGCTTCAAAGAAACAACATTCCTAAGACCAAACAGCTTTCTCGACTTGGGATATACTAATCGGTACGCATTTGGATGGGGTTCTCAATAATCTCAAATGGCCCAATGTAAATGTCAAAGAACTTCTTGAGTTCTGCTGTTAGTAACTTTGATCGTTCGTGGGATTTCACTAAGACATGGTCACCTACTCTGAATGTGGTAGCCTTTATTTTCCTATTATGTCTGCTTTTCCTAGCTTCACCTAGTTTCTTCATGGTTTTCTTTACAATCTCTTCACGTTCTTTCATTGATATTAAGCTACATTGTGGAAAGTCTATTAATTCAGAAATAAGATTTGCTGGTCTGAGGTGAAACATAATTTCATATGGTGAAAACCCAGTAGAGCTATGCTGCAAGCTGTTCATGATATCCTCGAAGTTGTTTACATGGTCGGACCAACTAGGATGTTTGTGACTACAATATGTCCTACAAAGTCTCCCTATTTCTCTCATGTACCTTTCTGCTGGGTTTGAAGATGGGTTGTACACGGATATCAAGATATGTTTTGTGTTAGTTTTTTTCCATGAATGCTTTCCAGTTTTTTGAAACAAATTGTGAACCATTATCAGATAGTATAGCTTTAGGTTTCCCTACACTCTTGAAGTAATCTCTCTCAATTTTTGCAATGATCTGTTTACTTGTAGCTTTTCGCACAGAATAAAGTTTAATTAGTTTGGAAAATACATCAACCATGACGAATATAAAACAATGGCCACCTTTGCTTTTAGGTAAAGGTCCATAAAAGTCTACAGCTACTAAATCTAATGGTTTATCTGGAATGATGTTCTGCATTTCTCCCTGACATGTTCTGTTGCTTACTTTTACTCTTTTACTCTTTGACATTTGTCACATGTTGATATTTCGTTCCTCACCTTCTTTACCATGTTATAAAAGTAGATATTTTCTTGTAACTTTTTTTACACATTTCTGTATTCCACAGTTACCATAACTCTCATGGGTGTACTTCATTAATTTGTCTGCCTCACACTCTGGCCAACATAGCTTCCAATTGTCAGAGTCCACATCTGTTCTTCTAAAGAGTGTTCCCTTAAAGACCTTATAGTACTTGTCAAGTTTATCATACCCTCTTTTGCCTAAACAGTCCTTAACCAATTTCCAATTAGGATCGTTATTCTGTCCCCTCCTGATGTTATTGCAAAGTGTCTTTATGAGCTTTTCATCCTGGATTCCCTTCATGTATCTTATTTTAAATTCCTTTTCTTCCTCTTGATCAAACATTTCCTGATCTCCTCCTACTGGTAACCTGGATAAAGCATCAGCTACTACGTTTTCTGATCCCTTAATATACACAATTTCGTAATCAAACTGTTGCATGAACATTGCCCACCTGGTTAATCTACTGTGATATAGTCTACACTCCTGCAAGTAACTTAAAGCTTTGTGGTCTGAATAGACTTTTATCTTGTGTCCTAACAGGTATGTTTTAAATTTTGTAAACGCCCAGTGTACTGCGAGTAATTCTTTTTCTGTGACAGTGTACGTTCTCTCATGTTTAAGTAACATTCTGCTGGCAAATGCAATTGTACAATGAAGATTTTTTTCATTCACAATTTTCTCCTGAAATAGTTCTGCTCCTAGTCCATAATCACTACTGTCAGTGTGAAGACAAAATGGCAAACTAAAATCTGGTCTGTGTAAAAGACTGTTCTTACAAAGTTCATTCTTAATTTTATCAAATGCTTTCTGGCACTCTTCAGACCAATTCCATGGAGTATTTTTTCTAAGTAAGTTGCTTAAACATGTTACATTAAGGCATTGTCCATTTACATATTTTCGATAGAATCCACAGAGTCCGTAGAAAGACTTTAATTGTTTCCGGTTTCTAGGAGATGGAAAGTTTACGATAGATTTTATTTTCTCCGGATCTGCACTTATCCCTTCCTTAGTAATGACATGACCTAAAAATTTGAGTTCTGACACACCAAATTTACATTTTTCCAGTTTTAATGTCATACCACCTCTTCTGAGTTTCTCACACACCTTCTTCAATAACTTCAAATGATCCTCCCAACTTTGATTTGAAACTAATATATCGTCTACATAAATTGTTAATTCTGACGCAACTTCTTGGCCAAGTACATAGTCTAGTGCCCTTATAAATTCGGCGACTGATGAGTTTAATCCGAAAGGCACTACACAATACTGGTAACATCTCCCATTGTATAAGAAAGCAGTGTACTTTCTAGAACTAATTGCAAGAGGTACTTGATGAAAACCTGAAGTTAGGTCAAGGCTTGACATAATTTGGATATTTTTAAATTTATATAACAACTCATCGATGTTCTCTGGGTGGTCAGTTTCTCTGTATAAACATTTGTTTAACTGTCTGGAATCTAGTACTAATCTGACTTGTCCATTAGGTTTATTTACAGTGACTAAGGGATTATTATAAGGGCTTATACTCCTCTCAATGATTTCACACACTTCCATCTTTTGCAATTCTTTCTCCACTGCTACCCTTTTCGAGATTGGAATACTGTATGGTTTTGTAAAGAAAGGTTCATGTGGCTTCAACTGTAAAGTACATTGGTATCAAATTACTTTACCTGGTATATTGCTAAATACATCACTATATTCTCACAAAAATAATTTCAAATCTTGTTTCTGGTTCTCAGTTAGTTCTCTAGCCTCGACTACTTTTTCATTTACTAACTTTTCAAACTCTATCTCATCTGTATCGAAATCTGTGACATGGCTTTCAATGTACTCACCTTCTTTTGTAAATTCAATACTGTTCACAGTCTTATTCATACAAAACACATTTGATTGAAGAAGTTTCGTAGTGATGACTTCACCACTTGGTAGAGTCATCATTAATTTCTGCCCTGCCCAATCAAATGCTGCACTTACTTTTGTTATCCAAGACATGCCTAGGATAAAATCCTCTGTGAGATCAGGAATGACGAGACACCCATGTGACCATGATACTCCTTCAATTTCAAAAGTAATAAAAGCCTGACTCCTTATTGATTTACTGTGCTTCCCGGTAGCACCTCTTATTTTAATTCCTACCACAGGTAACTCGACATAATCCTTATTAGTTTTCAGTTTTTTACTTAATGATTCTGATATCCCAGATACTTGACTTCCTGTGTCTACTAAACACTTTCCTTTCCATGATCCTATCTGCACATCAATAAACGGACTGCTTACATCAAAGTCAAATTTTTTGTTAATATTCTCATGTAATAAGTCATCTTCAATTTCACTGAATCCATATCCCTTTCCAGTATCCTTACCTGTATCATTACTACCAGAGTTATATGCTGTTATTACCCTAATTGCATTTTCTTTGGCCTGATTACTATTTCTGAATATTTCATTAAGCCAACTACATTCATTTGTGCTATTGTGTGTCTCTCCTTTATATTTCTGTCTTAACATTTGTGCAATGTGATACTTAATTCTATGCCACCAGTCTGGATACAAAGTTTCACATATATCAAGTGTTACCTTTCTGAAATTTTCATCATCCTTAATGGCACTACTGTTAACCCATAAGTTAAACAAAAATTGCTCACTATCTGACATTTCATCATCTACTCCCCTAATGCTGTTAAGATTACCTGCTGTCAATTCCTTCTCATTTTTCTTCCATGTATTAAGATCAAATAACTCATTGGCTGAAATTCTGGCATCCTTATCATTGAAATTGTCAACTGTGTTCATGTGTACCTCGCTAATTTCATTACTATCCTCTTTTATATTAGTAATCCCTAAAGCTTCCAACTCCTCACTTACACCAATAAAACATCTATCTTCACTACTATCCTCAATTTCCTTTTCTTCCCAATCAACATCACAAAAATTATCATCTTTATCCTCTGCACTCTTACCTTCAGTATGCAGATACACATTTAAATCATCCTTACTAGGTGCTCTTTTCATTCCTAGCCCACCAGACTCTTCCATAAGTTCTCTAATTCCTAATACACTTTGATCATTTGAACAACTATTTTCCAGCAAGGTGCTCCTCTCAGCCCACTCATAGAATGAATCTAAGTTTAAGTCTTCACAGTTTTCTAAGCAATCAGTGTCTTTAAATAACTTACCTTTTGTTTCTGGTTTATTTGTATGTCATATATTATTTGTAACAGATACTACATTAATGGGATAACACTCCTCTTTGAAATAATTACTCATTATGTCACAGGTATCTTTCTGTTTAGTTAGACAGTTTGGGTTGGCCCTTTCCATTTGTGTATAAGTAGCTCCTACCTTGCGGACCGCCAATGGAGCCTCATTCAGTTTTTTAACTCCTGTTCAGTTCTCCCCATACCATTATGACTATTCCACTCCTTTGGTTTATTTCCAAAGTGTCTGTTACCAGATTGGTTATGATTATTTCCATACTGACCTTTGTAATGGAAATTGTGTCCTTGTGATCCCTTGAAGTTGTACTGGTGATTTCTCTGATGAGAATCACTACTTCCAAAATTGTGTGTTTCCTTTTTATCATGTTGTGTGTTTCCCCAAATTGTATGCCCTGTCCTTTGAAAATGGTTTTGACTATGGTGTGGTGGTTTACCCGTTTTCTCAATAATTCTGTCTAGTTTGTCAACATATTTCAAAAACTGATCTATTGTGTCATCTGGACCATAAGCTAACTCCCACTGTAGTTCACATGGTAGCCTCCTTTTGAGTGCATCAATTTGAGTGAGTTCATCAAAAGGTTTGCTTAGGCGAGTGAGTTTCCTTAACTGATTTCTGCAAAATTGCTTCATGCTACGAAATTCATGTTTATAAACAGGTCCATTCAAGAATTCGCTTTTTATTCTTGCCTGTTCTGTCTCTGACCAGAATTTACTTAAGAACCTCTCCTCGAACTCTGCAAAAGACATTCCCTCAGTACAATAATGATTAGTCCATGACAATGCTTCACCTTCTAGAAATCTTTTCACAAATTTAATTTTCAAATTATCATTCATATTTGGAAAAAAGTTATCCTTGCAATGCTGCAGGAAATCTACCGGATGCATACTGCTCTCATCTGAAAAGTTTTGTACTGGAATATTGTACCACAAAGTGCCAATATTGTTCGGCAAACTATTGCTGACCATATTGCTACTAACACTTTCAAGTTTCTTAGTGATGTCATTAATACTACTTTCTAAACTCTTGACTTCATTTTTGTTTATCTGATTATTTACATCTATTTTTTCAGTAATAATTCCTATCTTTTGTTCAAATTTGCTTTCTACTTTAACAATTTTATCGTCTACAAGAGAAATACGCTCAGATACTGTTTCTTCTACATGTTTGATATCTGAATGCACAACTTTAAACGCATTATGGATTTTCTCTCTACCTGTACTTGCTTCAGTTTTCAGATTTTTTACTTTTGCATCTACATTTTTAACTTTTCTCCCGACATAATTGACCTTACCCGTGATCTTAACCATATTACGACTCAAACTGGAAATTTTTGCTTCTACTTTTTGAAAGTGATTGTCATTTTTCTTTTCATATTCTTTGAATTGTTTTTCAAATTTATCACTCATGAGCTTGAGAGTCTGGTCTAACTGAGCAGCGTTGTTTTGCTCCATTTGATCCAAACGAATCTCATTAGCATCGAGTCTGTCTTTAATATTTCCTAACCACTGTCCGTTTTGTCTGTTAGTGTCATCAATTGCCTTAAATTTTCCCTCCATATAATTCATTATTTTTGATAGCATGTCTTTAACTTCATTCTGTCTTTCCGTATGAGTTCTCCATTTGATCCAAACGAATCTCATTAGCATCGAGTCTGTCTTTAATATTTCCTAACCACTGTCCGTTTTGTCTCTTAGTGTCATCAATTGCCTTAAATTTTCCCTCCATATAATTCATTATTTTTGATAGCATGTCTTTAACTTCATTCTGTCTTTCCGTATGAGTTTCAACTTTGTCTACAGGATTCGGACTATTACTGTTGCATTCACTTTCGTATGATAAATTCACATCTGTACTAGCGTTGGCGACACCGTCGTCAATACCTTCGTCTTTTACAATAGTCATCTTTTTACACAGGAATAAACAAAACACAACAAATTTATCTTTTCTAAAGGATACTAAACTATTTTACTCACAGTTTACTTATTTTCTTATAAGGTCTTCTTTGTTGATTGGTGTGTGATGGAATTCACAACACTGAAACACTACACTTGTATGAATATTGCTTTTTTGGTTGCACAACACTTTACACTTTTTTCTTCTTTCGTGACTTATTGCGCCGTTATTCTTGCTCCAGTAACTGCATCCTGTTGTCTTGAAGGTATCAGCATTCGACTTCCTTTGTCTTGAAGGTATCAGCATTTGACTTCCTTTAACATTTTCAGCCAGGATGTACGAATTCTGTCGTTTTCTTCGCAATCTCGGTGGTAGTTCATTTCGGTAACATTTTCAATAATCCCGGACGACGCCACCATATTGTACTGGTTGTTACCTATCTCGTTTCTTGATAACTGAATGATGTGGAATCTTACGCGGTATATTGTGGTAGGACCACTTTCGCACAACGTGTTTGTAATTGATAATAATACGAGTAGTTCCAGCACAATTTCAGCAAGGCTTATTTATTAGTAGCTGCCGAAAGATTACACACTGCAGATCTCGTTTGTCTAGGGGTTTTGTCTGCAAAACATTACTCTAACAAGCCTGGCCTGGGTTTTCTTCTTGTTTGAAATAAACATTACCGGGTTCGAATTACTTTCGGCTAAAAATAATATTTATTCGTACTCTTTGTTTAGTAACTACAATATTTTCACTTCGAACATTGATACCCTAAAAATGCATTATACTGCACTGGTCACTTAAACACGTCCATCTCCCTCCAATACCGACAAAGAAGTGGCGTGCAAGCCAACATGTGCCCGGAAGTTGCAGACATTCCTGCATTCCAGATTCTGTGGTCTTCTGACCTTAATACACTCCAAAGACACATATAAATAAATACCTATAAATATGCCACATTTATCATCTCAAACAAATCCATTATTTTTCATAAAAGAAAATATTCATAAATAAATAAATTAAACACATTGTATGGCAACATAATGAAGTTACCTTAACTCTCTACTGTGGGCATCGTACTTTTCGCATGAGATAAACTTTATCTCTGACAGTTAATTACATTACAATATTCAGTATGAAATGAAGCAAAACACTTGTCATGTCCACCAACATTGCACCTATCACAAATTTTTGTTGTTTTTTTCTTGCAGTAAGCACATTTCTTCTGTGTTTTACTTGGCACAAAGAAATGATTTCCTGGATCTAGTCGTACATCTGTGCTCACCCGTCCTCCCATCAATTTGCTTCCTTGTGCTCCTCTTTGTTTTGGTACTGATCCTTTTTCCTTTGATAGAAAAAACATCGCTATTCTCTGTCGGACATCCAAAAGTAAGAGCTTCTCATTAGAGTTAGCAATTTGGTATGCACGCCATGTGTTTACTATGCAGATATATATCATCTGTGTGAATAATGGCCACCACCATTTCTTTGACTTTATCCTCGTCCTATAAAGTGATATCTGCTTGTCCAGTAGATATATGGCACCCATGTGGGCATTGTATTCTTCAATGATATGTGGCAGTGTAACAGATATTTCCTTTTTTTTGCCCGTGAATATATTTTAGTAGAACTCAAGGAATAATAGTACTGTTATTTGTCACTACACATACTGGTTTGTTGTCACTCCATTTCACAACCAGAACTTCATTCTCTTTGTCAAATATGTAGTCATAGAATCCTCGTTCCTTCCTTTTGCCATTCTTTTCGAGTCAATCAAAGGACATGCATTAGTTCGGATCTCTGTTATTGTTCCTGCAGCTTTCATTTTACTCTTTCCGAGTGTGATCAGTGTGTCAACACTGGTGAAAAAGTTGTCAAAGAAAAGCTTATAATTCGGATACTCTGATTCTGGAATCATGGTGGTTAGTTCATTTATTACCCTTGCACCTAAAGGCTCCTGTTTGTTGTCAGTCTTGCTACAGTATGGTGAAAAATTGTAAAGAAAGCCATTGGAACTTGTAAGACACCAAATTTTATATCCAAATTTGATAGGCTTTTCCCTCAGAAACATTTTAGCTGAATGTTTGCCATAATAATGTACCATTATTTCATCAGTTGAGAGTTCTGAATGAAATACGCCAAATTTACCAAATTCCTATTTCAGCATTTCAAATTATAACCTCAGTTTGTACATCTTGTCGTTTCTGTCTATTTTGGAGTTGTCATTGAGATGAATGAATCTCTTTATTTCCCAAAACCTATTTCTTGACACGGAGTTGAAGACTAAAGGAACACCGACGTCAGGAGCCTGTTCCCAGTACTTATTCTTGTGGGGAAGCTTATGATAACCACTCAGAAGTAGTACGCCAATAAATAATTTTAGTTCTTCTTTGGTTAGCAGAAAATTTATTCTGTTATGTTGGCAAGCATAAATTTCGCTTTGTTCAATAATAGTATCCATTAGTTTCTTAGAAAAAAAAATCCTCAAACACCTGGGGCACTGTGTTATTTGCTAGACATTCTGCATCATAATGTTTGTTGCTCTTCCCTGGTTCACTATTGTTTGTGTACGTTGGTTGACATTTATGCCACTTACATATATATTTTTTTGTAGATAACATACCACTTTCTCCTCCACCTCCCAACGCTTTCCTTCTTTTGGCTTCTGGATGTACAACTGTAGCATTAACTTCATCTCAGCTGGTTGTGAGCTCTAAAGTACCGGCGTCATCTTGTACAACAGTACATTTTCGTCAGTGTCTTCTTCATCTGTTATTACATCTGCATTGGGTGGAATAATTGCCAATTCTATATATCATCTTCATCGTCACTCTCTTGATGGTTCTCTAGTTCTGCTAGAATTTCTTCAAATGTAAGTTCACGTGGCATGTTTTTGTCCTGTTGGAATCGTAAAATTCGAATAGAATATGAAAAAAGCAGATATAAAGAACATAAAATGCAATTCTTCTCTGTATATTATGTGTATACAAGAATAGGGCACATCAACAATAAATGATATTTTTTTATATATACACACACACACACACACACACACACACACACACACACACACACACACACACACACGAAAGGATGTGCGTTTTAAGGGAGAGGGTAAGGAGTCATTCCAATCCCCGGAGCGGAAAGACTTACCTTAGGGGGAAAAAAGAACAGGTTTACACTTGCACACACACCCATATCCAACCACACATACACAGACACAAGCAGACATTTGTAAAGGCAAAGAGATTCGGCAGAGATGTCAGTCAAGGCAGAAGTACAGAGGCAAAAATGATGTTGAAAGACAGGTGAGGTACGAGTGGCGGCAACTTGAAATTAGCGGAGGTTGAGGCCTGGCGGATAACGAGAAGAGAGGATATACTGAAGGGCAAGTTCCCATCTCTGGAGTTCTGACAGGTTGGTGTTAGTGGGAAGTATCCAGATAACCCGGACGGTGTAACACTGTGCCAAAATGTGCTGGCCGTGCACCAAGGCAAGTTTAGCCACAGGGTGATCCTCATTACCAACAAACACTGTCTGCCTGTGTCCATTTCCCCCCTGCGGGTTCGGGGGTTAGAATAGGCCCGCGGTATTCCTGCCTGTCGTAAGAGGCGACTAATAGGAGTCTCAACAGTTTCGGCCTTTAATGTGATGGTCCCCATTAGGGTTTGACCTCCATTTTTCCAAATTCAACAGAAGTAAGAGCCTTTTGGGGAAGGACCCCTTACATGGTGCACCATCAGTCCTCTGTGCCCTAAGACCTTGGCACTCTTTATCGTCTGGGTGTCGTAACTGCACCCTCCATCCCTCATTTTGGGCATACACACCTGATGGATTGTGTAAGTTACGCCCTTAGTGCATCATCATCTGCACCCACGATCACTATGGACTACCCATGGCACCCAAAATCCAGCACGGTAGCCAGCCCGTTGTGGTGGGGTCGTCATGTACCCTCTAGGTTGTAGCCCCCTGACAACACAGGGATCGTACTGCCGATGCCTGAACTGCCGCCTCCCCACGTAAGCCTAGGAGTAGATGCCCGTCTCTCCGGGGCATCAGGACTCCCGGCAACGGCCATCCTGCTAGGTGGCCTTTGCTGTGGCTGGGTGCCACCCGTGGGGAGAGCCCCTGGTCGGAGTGGGTGGCATCGGGGCGGATACCCCGCAATGAAATGGGTACAATCTCAATCCGGTGGTCGCACGACCACCAACGTCTCTAAGCGCAATAAAGTAGACTTTAACGCTGTGGCATATAACCCCAAATCGTCCCCTTCCCTAGCCACGCCCTGGGAGGGACGCAGGGCTGCGGACAGACAGGAGCCATATTCACCGCGATATCTTGTGTGCAGCAGAACTGATGGGGATTCATTTTTGGGGACTAAGCCTCTGTTCTTTGTGACCCATCTTGAATATAAGTTCGGGAAAGTGGCCCCTCTTTCCAAAATGCGGAGCGGGGCCATTTTGATACAAGCACCTTCCTCTGCACAGTCAAGGGCGTTGCTCGCCTGTGAGAAGCTTGGTGACATACCTGTTAACATCACTCCCCATAATTCACTAAATTTGGTCCAGGGGATTATCTTTCATAAAGATCTTCTGCTACCATCTGATGACGAGCTACGGGAGAACCTGGCACGACGAGGTGCACACTTCGTTCGTCGTGTCTTTAGGGGACCCAAGGATAATAGGATCGCTTCCGGTGCTTTCATCCTGGCCTTTGAGGGCAACTGCTTGCCTGAGAAGGTCAAGGTCATGATCTACCGGTGCGATTTCAAGCCCTATGTCCCGCCCCCTATGCGATGCTTCCAGTGCTGGAAATTCGGGCACGTGTCCTCCAGATGCACTGCCAGCCCCACATGTCGCGATTGTGGACGACCTTCGCATCCAAATGCTCCGTGTGCTCCACCTCCCACCTGCGTTAACTGTGGGGAGCATCATTCTCCCTGCTCGCCAGATTGTGCAGTCTACCAACGAGAGCGGAAGATACAAGTAATTAAGACCCTGGACCGTTTAACTTACCAAGAGGCGAGGAAGAAATTAGAATGGCTCAACCCCACACCTATGTTGAGGAGTTATGCTGCTGTAACACTGCAGCCACCAGTTCCTGCAAAGACTCCTTTGACAGTTGGCCCACCGAACAGTCATGTTTCGCCTGCCCCACCACTGGTGGGGGCCACTCTCTCTTCCACTGCTCCCAAAACACACAGTTCGGGAGCAGTGCGCCCCAAGCAACCGAGGACGTCGGTCCCCACCTCTCAGCCGGAGCGGCGACAGCCCTCTCCGGCTTCTCAGCCGGGGAAGCGACAGCTCTCTCCGGCTGCTCAGCCGGAGACGCAACAGCCTCCTCTGGCCTCACTTGTTCGGAAGGGATCCCTTGGGGGAGTCCCTTCCAAGGACTTCCCCAGTGTCTCACAAGACACTAGCCAGTGGCTGAAGAAGCCACCAGCTGCTGGTCGAAGGGCTTCACGCTCTTCCTCTGTTCCTGATAATGCGTCAGGAAAGCCCTCCCAGCATGCCAACCCTCCTCCGAAAGACAAGAGAGAGAAGAGGAAGCTCTCCAAGAAGGATAAGGACCCAGTGGTTCCCGCACCAACACTTCCTGTCAGCTCAGCCTCTGAGGATGAGGTCGAGCTCTTTGCGTCCCCTGATGACCTGGATCTCGCCGTCTCCTCAGAAACGATGGCCGTAGCGACGTCCGTCACTCAGTCGGTGGCAGCATGTGACCCTGCCCAGTAATTTGCCTTTTCAGTGCCTGAATGCCTCTACAGGACACGCTTTGTACAATCCTCCAGTGGAATTGTGGCGGTTATTTTAGCCATCTACCTGAGCTGCGTCAGCTTGTAAGCTTGACACCTGCTTTATGCATTGCTCTCCAGGAAACCTGGTTCCCGGCAATGCGGACCCCTGTCCTCCGTGGATACAGGGGTTATTACTGCAACCGAAGCACTTACAATAGTGTGTCAGGTGGAGCCTGCGTGTATGTCCTTACCTCTGTATATAGTGCTCCTGTGCCCCTTCAAACATCTTTGGAAGCTGTGGCTGTCCGCGTAAGGACTACCCAGGACATAAACGTCTGCAGTGTCTATCTCCCTCCAGGTGGTACAGTCTCCCTGACCGAATTGGCTGCACTTGTCGCCCAACTTGCCACGCCTTTTCTTCTCCTTGGGGATTTTAACGCCCACAATCCCCTGTGGGGTGGATCGAAGATTACTGGCCAAGGCAGAGATGGCGAGAATCTCATCTCCCAACTTGATCTCTGCCTCTTAAACACTGGCGCTGCCACGCATTTCAGTGTGGCGCATGGCACGTTCTCGGCCATAGATCTGTTGTTGTGCAGCCCAGGGCTTTTACCATCGGTCCACTGGAGAGTCCATGATGACTTGTGTGGTAGTGACCATTTTCCCATCTTCCTTTCACTACCCCAGCGTCGATCCCATGAACGCCTGCCTAGGTGGGCATTTAGCAAGGCAAACTGGGAAACATTCTCCTCTGCTGCCACTGTTGCATCTCTCCCCCACAGTACCATCGATGTGGCGGTTGAGACACTGACTGCAGCGATTGTTTCCGCTGCAGAACGTACCATTCCTCATTCGTTAGGGTGCCCCCGGCAAAAGGCAGTGCCTTGGTGGTCTCCGGAGTTCGCTGAATCCATTAAAGAACGTCGGCGGGCTCTTCAGCGACATAAGTGGCACCCGTCTTTGGAGAACCTCATTTTCTTCAAATGTCTCCGTGCTCAGGCACGGCGGCTCATCAAGAGGCGGAAACAGGAGCGCTGGGAGAGGTTCGTTTCCACCATTGGTTCCCGTACTTCACCCTCCCAGGTGTGGATGAAGATTCGGCGCATCTTTGGAGTGCAGCACTCTACAGGTGTCCCAGGGCTTACCATCAACGGGGCGGTATCCACCGATGCTGATGCAATCGCCGAGCATTTCGCACAGCAGTATGTTCGGGCCTCTGCGTCGGGGAATTACCCGCCTGCGATTCGCGCGCTTAAACGCCAGGAGGAAGGCAAACGGCTTTCTTTTGCTTCTCGCCACCCTGAGACGTATAACGCCCCATTTAGTTTGTGGGAGCTCCAAAGCGCCCTGGCACAGTGCCCCGATACGGCCTCTGGGCCAGATGGCATCAACAATCAGATGCTCAAACACCTGTCCCCGGTCTGTCAGCGATGTGTTCTTGCCATCTTCAACCGCATATGGGGCGATGGTGTCTTTCCGTCGCAGTGGCGAGAAAGTACCATCATTCCGGTGCTGAAGCCTGGTAAGGACCCGCTTACTGTGGATAGCTATCGACCCATCAGCTTGACAAATACTCTGTGCAAGCTACTGGAACGTATGGTGAGTCGACGGCTGTGTTGGCTGCTCGAGTCTCGGGGTCTTCTGGCTCAGTGCCAGAGCGGCTTCCGTCAGGGCCGTTCCACCGCCTATACTTTGGTCTTTCTTGAGTCTGCAATCCGCACTGCTTTTTCCAGGCGCCAACACCTTGTCTCCCTCTTTTTCGACCTCTCCAGAGCATATGACACGACGTGGTGGCACCATATACTCGCCACGTTGCACGGATGGGGTCCCCGGGGCTCTCTCCCCATTTTTATTCAGAATTTTTTATCTGTTCGGACATTCCGCGTTTTAATTGGCACATCCCATAGTTCACTTCATATCCAGGAGAATGGCGTTCCACAGGGCTCAGTATTGAGTGTGCCCCTTTTCCTTGTGGCCATAAATGGCCTTGCAGCAGCAGTTGGGTCGTCTGTCTCACCCACGTTATATGCTGATGATTTCTGCATCTTGTTCAGCTCCTCCACCATTAGTGTTGCAGAACGTGGGTTGCAGGGAGCCATACGCAAGGCGCAGGCATGGGCCCTATCTCATGGGTTTCAATTTTCTCCTGCAAAGACTTTTTTTTATGCATTTTTGTCAGTGCCGAACTGTCCATCCCCACCCTGAGCTCTATCTTCAGGATGCCATTCTCAGGGTTGTTGACACTTACCGTTTTCTGGGATTGCTGTTCGATGCCCGGCTTACTTGGCTTCGACATATTCATCAGCTCACGCGTCAGTGCTGGCAGCATCTGAATGCCCTTCGCTGCCTCAGCAACACAACTTGGGGTGCCAATCGTAATACGCTGCTGCAGCTCTACAAAGCCCTTGTGCTGTCCCGGCTTGATTATGGGAGTGTGGCGTATGGCTCAGCGTCGCCCTCAGCATTGCAACTGCTGCACCCCGTTCACCACTGTGGGGTTCGACAGGTGACAGGAGCATTCTGCACCAGCCCTGTGGACAGCATACTTGTGGAGGCAGGTGTACTTCCACTGCGATTGAGGCACCAACATTTACTGGCCGCTTATGCTGCCCATGTTTATAGCTTGCCTGGGCATCCAAACTATCGTCTCCTGTTCCCACAATCGGTCGTCCATCTTCCTGAACGTCGGCCCCGGTCAGGTTGTACGATCGCGGTCCGCGTCAAAGAGCTTCTCTCTGGGCTTAGGGTTTTTACAGTTCCACCTCCTTTCCGGGCCACTTTGCGGACACCCCCATTGTGTGTTCCTCACCCTTGCCTTCGGCTCGACTTGGCACAGGGCCCGAAGGACTCCGTCCCTCCAGAGGCCTTCCGCTGCCGTTTTTATTCCATCTTGGCCACGTATCAGGGCTCTGGCATTGTATACACTGACGGTTCAATGGTTGCTGGTCGTGTCGGATATGCGCTTACTCTAGGGGACCATTCTGAACAATGTTCCTTGCTGGATGGCTGCAGCGTTTACACAGTTGAGCTGGTCGCCATCTTTTGTGCCCTAGAGTATATCCGCTTCTGCTCAGGTGAGTCCTTTGTTATCTGTAGCAATTCCCTGAGCAGTTTACGAGCTCTCGACCAGTATTTCCCTCGTTCTCGTCTGGTGATGGCTGTCCATGAGTCCCTGCATACTCTTGCACGTAACGGCCGCTCTGTGGTCTTTGTGTGGACCCCAGGCCATGTTGGGATCCCCAGCAATGAGAATGTTGACCGCCTGGTGAAAGAGGCCATCAGTAAACCACCTCTGGAGATTGGCCTCCCGGCGACTGATTCGCGGGCACTATTACGCCGCAAAGTTTTCGAATTCTGGGACACTGAATTGCGCAACCTGCCCGTGCCAAACAAACTCCGTCATATCAAGGAGATGACGACTGTTTGGCGGTCATCCCTGCGAGCCACCCGCAGGGACTCAGTCGTCGTTTGTCGGCTCCACATTGGCTACACCCGACTGACGCACAGTTATTTACTGTGTCGTGAGGATCCTCTTATTATGCGTTCAGTTAACTAAGTAGAAATTAGTAATATCTTATCTCAGTGAGGAACTTGAAACTTTCAGGACAGGTCAGGAGCATGTAGAGGTGCTCTTCCTCTACTTGAAAAGAACAGTTGACCACACACTGAGTAGATAGGTTCCTAGTAGAACAGTTCATAATGGGATGGAACCTCCGTGGTATACAGTCACTGTAAAGAAAACGTCTAAAGGAAGAGAGATTACTGCATAATAGGTGTAAAACAAAGTGTAGGATTATAGATTGAGAGACGCTGGATGAAACATGTTTGGCTGTCAAGAGAGCAATGCATGAAGCCTTCAATGGCTACTGTAGCAGAATATTGTCAAATTACATTTCACAAAATCCAAATAAATTCTGGTCGTATGTAAGGGCTGTTAGTGGCACAAAAGTTAGTGTCCAGTCCCTAGCAAGTGAGACAGGAACTGAAATTGAGGGTAGCAAAGTAAAAGCTGAAATTCTGAACTCGATTTTCAAATGTTCCTTTGCAAATAAAAACCCAGGAGAACTGCCCCAATTCAATCCTCGTACACTGAAAAAATGAACGAAATAGGTATTAGTGTCAGTTGTGTTGAGAAACAGTTGAAATCATTAAACAAAGCTCCAGACCCCGATGGAATCACAGTCAGATTCTATATTGAATTTGTGGCTGAGTTATCCTCTCTTCTCACTGTAATCTATCCAGAAAACCTTACCTAGTTTTTGGAAAAAGTTACAGATCACACCCGTCTACAAGAAGGGTTGTAGGAGTGACAAAACTACCATCCAGTAGCCATGACATCAATTTGTTGTAGATTCTTAGAAAATATTTTGAGCTCAAACATAATGAGGTATCTCGAACGGAACTACCTTCTCAATATCAACCAGCATGGTTTTCAAAAACATAGATGATATGAAATCCAACTCTCACTTTTCTCACATAACTTGCTGAAAGCATTGGATCAAGGCAACAGGTAGATAGTGTTTTTTGATTTCCTAACAGTATTTGACTCTGTTCCACACCTACACTGACTGTGAAAAGTATGATCATATGGGGTATCAAGTGAAATTCATAACTGGACTGAGGACTTTTTGATAGGAAGGACACAGCATGTTACCTTGGATGGAGAGTCATCATCAGATGTAGAAGTAACTTCAGGTGTGCCCCAGGGAAGTGTGTAAACTATCCCAAGAAAGTGTATTAGCAAAGTTTCAAGAACTGTCTTTAAATGATTACTCTAGGGATATACCACAACCCCCCCCCCCTCACCCCCCCCCCCCCCCCCCCCCCACATATTGCTCTCACAGGGGTCGTGAAGATAAGATTAGGATGATTACTGCTCACACAGAGGCATTCAGACAAATTCAGACAATCATTCTTCCACGCTCCATACATGAATGAAACAGCAAGAAACCCTGATAACTGGTACAATGGGACTTACCCTGTACCATGCACCTCCTGGTGGATTGCAGATTACAAACGTAGATGTGAACTGACAGTCTCTTACATGTGCATGAGGGAAACATCTAATCACCTTCATTTTACCAAGACAAAAATTATGATTTACTAAAGTTTCAAACCTTGACAGGAAATAATGGATTAGGCTGTCCATAAATTATAAACTAACATTATTGTGATGATGGAAAGTGAAACAAATACTAACAAAGAGATAGAGGGGCTGGCCAGTACAGCCAATAGATACACAAAACATAACAGAAAATTTACGTATCCTAGCTTTTGGAACTTTGTTCCTTCATCAGGGAGGAGAGAGGGGAAAGAAGGGGAAGAAGAGAAAGTGGATTCAGTTACTCACAACCCAGGTTATGAAGCAACAGGGTAGAGGTAAACAGGAAGGGTAGCAAAGATGGAGGCATGGGTGTATACTCTACAGTATGTCAACATGTTGCCTTGACCTGTTTGATCACCAGGTCTGGCTCCAAATCAGTGCACACGGGACATCATCGAACAACTCCAGTGTCTCCCAAAAACAGCATTAACCATCCCTGTTTTGATGACAATGTGAAACAGGCATGGAACTTCATCCCACAAACTCATAACCAGCACAATGCATGCACGTTTGCATGCTTACATTCGGGCAGTTACACTGGATTTCAATGCATTAGTGTATCACATTTGCAATGGTGTATCTCGCACTTATATTATCCTGTGATCTTGCAACATTAATCACTTAAATAAGTTACTTAGACATATATGTTCCTGAAATTTCATTACTCTACGTTAATTACTTTTTGGTGTTGCAAATTTTTTTTTTTTTTGCAGTGTACATGATGACTGCAATAATACATTATAATGTTTCTCCAGTGGTTTCAACATTAACTTTTTAACAGAAAAGATTTTGCTTACAGTTCATTTTTTAGTTAACATTTCTAAACTTTTTAACAATCCATATTAAAGCTAGCAATAGTAACTATATTAATAATTGCTGCTGTAAACAGTTACACATATGGACATCAGTTTTGAATAATGGGTTTTGAGTGTAAATAATGTTTTATGTAAGTGTTTGTATTGATACTTAAAATTAAATGTCATGTAATGAATGTCCAGATACTCATATAAAAAGTTTTGTTGGATCAAGTTATTTACGAACGCGATGTACTGTGTTCTTCCATTAGAGAATGAGACTGTATTGTTTATCGGTTTCATTACAAAATGCTAATAAGCTTTTAGTTAGAAAACCTTCTATAACTAGAATTATTAATATGAGAAAAATAGGAACAGTGAAAGAACGGAAGATCAGTTGCAGAAACAAGAGTAGCTCTGAGTTGAAAGAGTGGTTGCTTTTCCCACACATGTAATTAACTGGCATTATCGCCACTATTAACTTACCATGGTTTCACATCTCATCTGTTCATTGTTCCCCATGTCCTGCCCTTCTGTTCCCCCTTCCTATTAGATCATATATGCCTCTGTTACTGTAATCGGTATGTAAACAATAATTATCACATGACCTTTTTTTGTTACAGGTTGTAATATTTGACATTGCAGCTTTTGAAAATGGAGCAGGATGTTGTGCCCTCTTTCCTATTGGAGTGTTTCTCTGTGATCAGAATTGGAGGCAGACAATTCACTTGAACGTCTCGACGCGCAGGTCACCGAAGTGGCGTCAAATCGAAAGACCTGCACCAGGCGAACGGTCTACCCGACGGGAGGCCCTAGCCACACGACACTTCCATTTTTACTTGAACGTCCATTGCTGTTGTTGATGTCTTTGAATCATGTTGGTTCTTTGTGATTAATAAAAAAATTATACAATCCAATGGTTTCTTCGCCTTGTCTTTAAAAATTCCAGACCTATTGTGCAAACACATATTTTGAGAGTTATGCATCTGAGCCTTTTTGTGGAAAGTGCGTTTCACACATACTTTCAAGATAAATTGAATAATGACCCCCATTTTGTGTGTTGGGGAAGATAATTTGATACAGCTAAATGCATATACGGGTACACACATTTGATCGCGCCTGAGACAAAGTGAGAGTGATTCAAAGGAAGAATTCACTACTTTTTACCTACTTTCTGAATAACTCGTACTTTCGTCAGAAATGTCACACTGCAAAGTTGATTAGGTAAAGGGACAAAAATGAGAGTAAAATATAATTTGAATATCAGAAAAAATAACCACTTAGTTTCCAGAATGAGATTTTCACTCACCACTTAGTGTTTGTGTAATACTTTACGGCAAGCGTAAAATTAATTTTTAAACATTGGGAAATCTGGGATGGAATAACAATAATATGAAATAGGATAGCTTTCTGCTCCCCACCTAGAGAAGACACTGAGTGGCAGACTGGCACATTCAAGGAAGATTTTTAGATATTAGAAAGTATGGGACAGCCCTCATCAAGCAGGTGTGGTGGTGTGAGGCTGGGGTGGGAGCAGGTAAAGGCCTAGATATGTGAGACAGAGAGACTAGCAAAGGTTTAGGTAACGGGGTTTACAGGAGTGAAGAATATGCCGCAGCTAAAGTTTCTAGGTTTCGTTCCTGTGGCCCCACACCTCAATGCCCTCCCCTGCTCCCATTCCAATCTCACACACTGTTACTGTCCCCCTAGTACACTTCTCTCTGTTTGTCCACCTCCACACTCCCAACCAGCAGAGACTCCCTATGCTGAGGTGGGCTCTGTCCATTCGATTACACTCGTAAGATAAAAATAAACATTATGCAGCATGAAAGAATTATCTGTGTGGGATGGAAATATGTAGATGTGATGTACGTGCACACACACAAAAAAAAAAAAAAAAAAATTACAATGTCAGAAAAATTGATTGATTAATTCAAGATAAAGAGCTTCACAAATTGAGCAAGTTGGTTCACCTCTGACTCTTGAGCAAGCTTGGCATTGATAGATTTGTTGGATGTCCTACTGAGTGACATCAAGCCAAATTCTATCCAAGTGGCGCATTGTATTGTCTAAATCATGAGCTGGTTGGGTGGCCCTGCCCATAATGCCCCAGACATACTCAGTTGGGGAGAGATCCCGTGACCTTGCTGGCAAAGATAAGGTGTGGCAAGTATGAAGACGAATTGTGTGTGGGCAGGCATTATCTTGCTGAAATGTAAGCAAATGATGGCTTGTCATGAAAAGAAACAAAATGGGGTTTATAATATCGTCAACAGATGTCTGTGTTGTAATGGTGACACAGATGACAACCAAAGGGGTCCTGTTATGAAAAGAAATGGCACAGTAGACCATCAGTCCTCGTTTGGCTGTATGGCAGCCAGCAGCCAGGTTGGCATCGCACTGCTATCTGGTGTGCCCCCAGGCACGTCCCTGGTCTGGAATTGCATTGACTGGAATATAATTGGCTTCAGTGATGAATCCCACTATGAACTGAGCCCCAATGATCAGCACAGATGTGTCTGAAGACGCCCCAGACGGTGGGATGCCACCGTGAATGTCACATCCCATACGGTCCAACTACCAGGACTGATGATCTGGGGTGCGATTTCTTTTCCTAACAGATCCCTTTTGGTCAACAGACGACTATGCTGTAGGGGTGGCATGGATGCCCCCCCTACAGCATAGTCGTCTGTTGACAATACTGTACATCCTATTTTGTTTCCCTTCTTGGCAAGCCATACATTGCTTACATTTCAGCAAGATAATGCCTGTCCGCACACAGCTTGTCCTCCTGCTTGCCAAACCCTAGCTTGGCCAGCAAAGTTGCTGGATCTCTCCCCAATTGAGAATGTAAGGAGCATTATGGGCAGGGCCATTAGACCACCTCGGGATTTTGACTATCTACCGTGACATTTGAATAGAATTTGGCATGATGTCCCTCTGTTGGACATCCAACAACTCTATCAGCCAGAGCCAAGCTTGTATAAGGGCCAGAGGTGGACCATCTCATCCAATTTGTGATGCTCTTTCTCTTGAATAAATCATCCAGTTTTTTCTGAAACTGTAATTATTTTTCTGTCTTCACATGTATGTCACATTTACTGATTTCAGCCCTATTTGGTATTTGGATAATTCCTTCAGTACCTAAGTGTTTTTTTTGAGTATATAGTATCTGACAGTTTTTTTTTTTCAGTATGCTTGTCTGCTGCCCATTGCCTGCTCTAACTGGTGAGTAGCAATCTGTCCTATTTCATATTGTTGGAATTAACTTTTGACACTCAATATTTATGATGCAAGCAAACTGTTATTGCCACTTGACATGATGGTGAATGGTACTCTGTTAGCCATTGGCACAAATGGATTGACATGATAAAACAAGGGTCCACAGCTTTTACAAACTTTTTGGATGTGATAAATACAGCTTACTGCTGTCAATACTTTTGTTAATTACAATATTGATCGTTCGTTATTTTCAAGCATACATGTCAGGTGCCACGACACCTTTGAATTACTGCAAATGGACAAAGATGACCAGACTCATTTCTCTTCAGTAGAAACAACTATTGACAAGAGAAGAAACTTGATGTCATTCAAATCTACTTTTTCATTGGTAGAGATCTTTCACTCATGGGATTAGCAGCAGAGATTAAAAAGAAGCAGCAGCAAACAGATCCAAGGCATCCATTGTTTGGAACTCATGTTCTTCCATCACAACTCCTTATAATAGTATCAGCTCTGGAGAACTAAGTCCCGATTCATTTTCTTGTAACAAAATAGACTGCCATTACCTTGCAGTTAAAAATGGGAAGCTTTACATGAATGTCCTACATGCAGTTTTTTTATACTTGTGCTCTTTGAGTTCCTGTCCTAGAATACATTAAAATATTAAAAAATGTGTAAATTAATCTTTGAAACAATCCAAACCTTTCAATGGAAACCAGGAAAGACTTAGAAACATTATCATTAAAAAAAATCAAGGAAAGGTAATGTAAGGAACAATCAGGGAAAGTCCGCTGTACCCTTCCTGTTGTGTACTGTGTTATTGTTATTCTTAATTTTTTAAAATTTGATAATGGCCATTAAAGACCACGCAGAATAGCAATTGCACATTACTAGAAGCTGCCTTTGCATTCTTCCTCCAACAGCCGTTGTATTTGCTCAGCGTAGAAGCCTTTAAAGTTGTAACTCTGGTCGGTCTGAGACGCCGCCTAGATTTAATCCAGCCTGTCAAAGATCCCTTTGTCATTCCCCTGAACTATGTCAGAAACTTTAGGGTTCTTTCCAAGAGTATTAAAAATCTGTTTTGTCAACCTGACCTTCAAACTTTCATCTTCCTGACTCGACAGGTGCAGGCAGTATTTCTCGATTTCTGAACAGCTTTTGACTTAGTGCCAGATTGATGCTTATTATCAAAATTGCTACCGTGAGGGGTATCGAGTGAAATTTGTCACTGTAATTGAGGATATTTTGGTAGGAATGACTTACATGTTATCTTGGCTGGGGAGTCATCATCTGATGTAGAAGTAACCTCAGATGTGTCATAGAGAGGTATGTTGTGACCATTGCTGTTCATGTTCATGTACATTAATGACTTTGCAGACAATATTAATAGTAAAGCACTCTCTTCACAGATAGTGCATTTATCTAGAATAAAGTGCAGTCTGAAAGAAATTGTACAAACATTCGTCAGATCTTGATAATTTCAAACTTTCTTTTAAATGTTCAGACATGTAAAATCGTGCATTTTGCAAAGTGAAGAAAACGCAGTGTGGTATGACTACAGTATCAGGGTGTCTTGCTTGGATTAAGTCTATTTGTACAATTACCTGGGTGAAGCACTTTGTAGGGATATGAAATGAACAGTCATATGGGCCTACTCAGGGGTAAGGCAGGCGAAAGAGTGAGATTTTTTTTTGTAGAATACCATAGAAATGCAGTCATTCTACAAATCGTTTGTATGATCCATCCTAGAATATTGCTCAAATGTGTGGGACCTGTATCAAAATGGATTAATGGGGAATTGAACGCATGCAGAGAAGGGCAGATCAAATGGTCACAGGTTTGTTTGACCCAAGGGAGAGTGTCACAGAGATGCTGAAATAACTGAATTGGCAGACGCTTCAGGATAAGATGTACACTATCCTAAGAAAGTATGCTTACCAAAAGACGACTCTAGGAATATGCTACAACCTTGTAACTATTGCTCCCATAGGAACCATGAGGACAATATTAGATTAATTACAGCATGCAGAGAAAGATTTAAATGGTCTTGAAACATGAACAAGCTTTAATATCTGGTACAGTGAGATGTACCCTCTGTCATACTCTTCATAGTGGTTTGCAGAGTGTGGATGAACATGTGGATAGCATCATCAAGAACGCAATCAATGTGTATCTGAAACTTGAGCTTCTCCTAGTGTGTAGTGTCACAAACGTTTTGACATTATTATACATACGTCTGCCACTGGGGCAATCACAGGTAATTTGGCAGTAATATGCAGTGCTAGATTTGTTAAAAGAAAAAAAATAGACTTCTTAACATGTATTTATGGTAAGTAGCACTCTATCATTTCCTATATTTCTAAGTTCCTACCGAGAGTTTCCGTAGTTTGATTTAGACTTCTGAAAAAGTTATAACACTTTTCTGAGCTTTTTAAAAGTGTGAATACAACATTTGCATCTTACCGCTTCAACTAGAGCAAAAGTTCTATTGTACCACATCTCAAAATCTTTGGGTCCAATTTTTTTCGTCATCAGCGGTATACTGTCACAAATCAAGCCTTGGTTATGTGTATTGTTAGATTTTGTTTATTATTATTTATGTGGGGTGCATGAACAATGCAGCTGACGGGGATTCACCTGCTGCAAGTCATAGACTGACCGCTGCTGTGTTCACTGCCTGGGTCAAAGGTGCTGAAAGGATGTGCTCATTGATGCTATGGAGACACTGTTCTGTGTTTTATTTTAACGACAATTATTGTCAGTTTTTTCTTGTTTTGTTTATAAGAAAGGAATGAGGACATCATTAGATCTTTTGAAGAGTACACAACATAAATCACAAAATGTTATTTCTGTATTAGCAAAAAATTGGACTACATTGTATGATAGAGATGAAAAAGAAACCGTGATTAAATTCTTTCTGTGTTAGATTCCTGAACCTGCCGATCTTTGAGAGAGAGAGAGAGAGAGAGAGAGAGAGAGAGAGAGAGAGAGAGAGAGAGAGAGAGAGAGGGGGGGGGGGGGGGGGGGATGGGATTTAATTGTATCTCCCCATGCAGCCGTAGCATTTTGGCATGTCGTACATTGGTCAGATCATCAGTAGCTTGGAGGACTCGTATGTAGGACAAAAATCAGCAGCTGTAAAAGGCAGATTTTTTTTCCAACTACAACCAATTCCTCCATTTTACAACAGCATAAATGAATGCAGCTCTTTTTCCCCAAATTTGCTGCTTCAGAGTATTAGTGTCATAATGAAGTCTTTTAAGAATTAGGGGCACAGACAGATTAATAAATACAAACAAAAGCAGGAATATTCAATTTGCTCGAGGCTACCAAATGAAAGAAGAAAGGGGGGTAGGGAGGAGAAAACAAGATCACGTAAGAAAGAAATAAACTGCTGATTGTTTGCATCATTCCTAGACTCAAAACCCTAAGCAAAAGAAACAGTGATGATAGCATTGATTTAAAATGATGTCAGAAAAGACGGCAGCTAATTCTAGGTGATGCTCCATAAAGCCATGGTCTCACGTTGTCAAACCCCTGCAGGATTGTTTGAGGGACAATGATTTGACATTGATTGTTAAGTCAAAAAGGCAATGCATCTTTGACTGAAGAAACAATCAAAAATATATTCTTTTAATGGAATATTTACATTGCAGTGTACTGATCTGAGAAACTTACTGAAAAGAAACATGACTATGTTGAGAAATTTTCATTTTGTATTTTCTTATATTTGTAACCACAGTACATGAAAAAAGTGACACTCGACATTTGAGTTAACTGAAAGATGAAAGATTAGGGTTTCATGCCCTGCCGATCCTTGTCCCCAAACGGGGACAGCCCGCAAACAGAATTCTACCAACTAGCTTGGACTGAAAACATAACACACAAGAATCGTGCCCGTGAGTGTAGATGACACTCGGAATATCACGCAACACGGATACCCGAGGATGGTGTCTGTCAGAGCAGATTGCAGATGAAGCACGAAGGCAGAGGGAACGAATTACAGACCTGCTCCATCTGACGGTCAGTCTCAAGTAGCACTTTGTAAAAGCAACAACTAATGTCACCGAAATATGCGAGGAAGACAATGATGTCCGACTGTGCAAAGGACAACTCAGGAATTTCAGCAAACTTCTGGAAAAACCTGAAGAATTAAATTGACAGAAACCTGTTCTGGATTGGTAACTTACAAAATAAAACATTTTCAATCTCTGGACAAGTCACACACAAGAAAGATAATAGGCCTTTAAAAAAGAGGATACCATACAGTGTAAAGCTGAAACATGTAAATTGGTCTGGCCAATATGCTCTACACCTGAGCAAAAATGTCAATGAAGTGGTGCACCTTTTAGGAACTGTTAAAAAAGTGTCATTTTACAACAATGACAACCTGATCCTAGGAGAAAAGAGCTGATACACACTATTTATTTAAGAATGAACACTTCACCTCAACTTTTCACAGCACGGGACTATCAAAAATTGAAACAATAGAGCAACACAGAGGACACTACCACACAGCTGGGGGAGGGCACAGAGAGAGAGAGAGAGTTTAATGACCTACTTACTCACTTTTTACTGGCAACAAGATAAGAGTGCAGGTGGTGTCATATCAAAATTGTAGAGAACATGCACGAGAAAAAGTTTTAACAATAGCAAATTAACGTACTTGCTAGTGCTTATTTTTTGTTTTAAATATCTCTCTCAAACTGATCAGGTATTGGAAAAAGAAAGATAAATATTTTGAATTAAGACTTAAAACAGGATGGAAACGGGTACCATACTGGCCTGAATATAAGATACACCATTTCTACAAAAAATCTCCCATAAAAACTGGGACTTTTATGAATCATAGAAACCTCAACTGTAGTGCTTTTTCTTAAGTTTGAAATGAAACAAAAATATCACTACAGTTTGTAAATCAATTGTTGTGTATGAGGTAGCAATGCAAACATTCTCTTTGTTGCTATCTCATTTAGGTAGTGACTACAGAGGGATCCAGAGAAGTGTAGACATTTTCTGATTGTTATTACCTTTGGAACAAAGTGTTATATGGCTGCAATTTTGAGTGGTAGCATAAACCACTGTTTTCCCAACAGCTCTTGTCGTGTGGGTTTCCAGCAGATGACAATGCAGCACTGAATGAAATACAACTATTGTTTGAGCAATGCAAGGCTGTACTGAAACAACAATTTATTGTATTTGGTATAAATTTTAAGCAGACAATACTGTTTAAAATGTGCACAAGGAAAGGTCCTCCGAACAAGAACATCAACCTCCAGGTTCCAGCACTGCTGTATTGCAACATTTTTCTAGATCATCTCAAAAATCTATGAAGCAGGATGTATGGGGAAGTGGGGTAAGCTGATCAAGTGCATGATAAATTCTGAAGACTGCAAAGTGGAAAGTGTACATTCCAAGATTATTTCACACTATGAATGAGGACAACCCGAATCGAAGGATGGAGCACTACGAGTGGTCTGAAGGCATGCTTCACGAAGATGATGGTTTGCAGGGAAGGTTATCTGGCCTAATGAGGCACAATTCAACCTGAATGGTAATGTAAACTGTCATAGCTGCATGTATTGGGCTGCTGAAAATCCTCATGTTCACATGGACAAACATGTTACTTCACATGGTGTTAATGTGTGGTGCGGTCCGTCATAGTATTGTTTCTCTGACCCATTCTTCTTTGAAGGTACATAACTGGTGAGGTGTATCATATGCTGCAAACATTGATTTTATTAGCCATCCAAGAGGTGTTTGGAAACAAAAGATTTTTACCTACAAGACTGTACTCCGCCTCACCACCACAGAGATATCAGATTCTACTTAGATGAAAATCTACCTGGACGACGGATAAGTCGAAGAGGAGCTGTCAAGTGCCCACCAAGGTCACGGGACCTTACAATTCTCGACTTCTACCAATGGGGGACCTCGACAAACAAAGTTTACCAACAGAACCCAGCTACACTGAATGAGATATGAGAAACCATCAAGACATTCTGTGCAGCTACCACACTGGCAACACTGACAGCTGTACTTCAGTCAACAATTCAGCAACATTGATGTTGCTTGGCTGCTAACAGGTGTCACTTTGAACACACAAAATGATCTTCCTCCCATGCAAGAATTTTGACACTATGCCATTTTGTTCCATCAATATTGACTATCAAAGAGAGTCTACATTTTTCTGGACCCCTCTGTATTACCATTCTCACAGTTTCACTATTTTAGACAATGGGACAGGCACAGTTTTTCTCTAACTAAAGAATATAATTTATTCTTCACCAATGAAGCACAACATTGAGAGAAAATTTTGGAATTCCATACAGTTACGTTGCAAATTTCAAACTCACAGTTATTCATCTAACAGATGTGCTTTTTAAAGGTACGGTTCAAGAAATGCTGCACATGCAATGCCCGGGATGTAGCGACGCCACTGTACTTTGGGAGGAGAGTGACAAAAATACTGACAGTGACAAAACAATGAATGTTAGTGAAGTTAAGAGTGTCTTACATGAAAACTGCAACTGAAAGCTTTGTTTTGGTGTGTAATTTATCTACAGTGTACTACAAAAAAAAGTGGTTAAGGGTAAATCACATTTTGAAAAGCTTTTGTAAATGGGCAACTTGACAAATTATTTTTAATTAAGTTTCTCTCTTTTTCGAAATTAAAGGTGCAACTTATATTCAGGCCAATTCGATGTGTATATAATTTATGATAACTACGAACAGACTTTGAAATTTGCCTACGTCACACCAGGTATACTTAACTTATTTCACTGACCCACACAGATGCTCATGTCCGGTGGAAGTCTCCTCTAGTTCCCCCACTTTTGGTCAGAAGCATTATTTCAGATATCACAATGTCATGACTCACAGCTTTGCACATATCGTACACTGCTAAGGCAGACACCGATACAGCAGTGAGAGCTTCCATCTCCACTCCCGTCTGCCCTCTACACTTTGCCGTGCCAGTTATAATCACACAGTTGAGAGCAGAGTCCAGTTCAATGTCCACAGCCACAGAGGAGAAAGATATATTATGACACAGAGGGATAAAACTGGACGTCTGCTTGGACCCCACAATTCCCGCCAGGCGAGCAACGCTAAGTACGTCACCTTTCTTCAGGCCATTTTCTCGTACGAGTTTCATCAGTTCGGGTCCCACAAAAACCTTTGCTCATGCTGTAGCAGTCCGTTCTGTCACCAGCTTCGAACCCATGTCGACCATTTTCGCCCTGCCAGTCCGGTCAACATGAGTCAGACTTCCAGACTGTGCTCCCAAACTGCAGAAACGGCAAGAGAAGACAGAGGGCTGTGCTCTGTGTGTTTGTCTTGTTAGGAGTCCTGCATTGCACATAATGCTTGGGGTACAGGGAAGCAAAAGAAACTGTTTTCTAGATTCAGTCACTACACTCAAATTATGTGACAACAACTGAGACATCTGTGTATCCAACACAAACAGGGGCGAAATGTTGGTGTCTGAGAAGAAGTACTTTTGAAAATCTTGTTTCTGAAGGTTTAACAACTTCCAACTCTGTGCCTTCACGACATCACTACAGCCATCAAGTTCAGTGCCACCTGGAACAAAAATACAAGCTGTAACAAAGAACTCTTCATAATCTGAAAATAGGTTAACTACAAAAGAATTTTTAAGCATTTGTGTTGAAACACCCCCGATTAATTCCTTTACTGGATTTTGGGTAATTTACCGAAGCCACCAAACAGTTAATTATTATGATATATGACCGTGTGCTTAATGGATGAAAGGCTATTGGTTGTTCTGCGAATGCGGCTGTTCTGAGACAGAATAGCTAATGATTGAAAGTTTGTCTATTATTAAGTATCACAAAGGTTGCGATGTACAACTGATATATATTTCCTACTAACACACAAATTCTGAGGCAGTTGCTACCTTTGCCTTACACGTCTAATTGCGGTTATCTCTTTTTACTGATTGCTGATTTTCAGTACTTTGTCACACGCAATGCTGATGGTTAACATTCACAACAATCCTCACTGCAATCCATGGTTGTTGCTGGCCGACGCGGTTGACGTGAAACACGTAATTCGGCACTTGTCACTTTCTGTTTCTTATCACTCGCGAATCGGCATTAGTGAGAGTCAACCCCACGACGATCAGGGGGACGTGCTCACTCGTCATACTCCAGTGAATTTTACCGTATACAACTCACTCGACCACCATTCTTGCCCGTCTTTCCCACTCTACTTCTCACTCGACACTCTACCATACTACTGCGCACTCAGCACTAGTCTCACTGCCTACTGCAGCGCTCGACAATCGACTCCTGTCCGCTATCGACCTGGGCGTCAGATACTAGCATCTATGTTTGTGGGATCACGGATCCCTTACAGTGTTCAAGACAAGTTCTTTGAACCTTAATGATCTGTGATGATTCTTTTCTTTCCTAAGCTAAGGTCGAAAATCTGTTTTGTCTGCAGAAGTGTGCAATATGAATATTACATAAAGTTGATAGGAACATCTCACATAAATCTCCTCAGTGGCTGTAGATTTCACAATCTTGCAGGAGTGGATACAAGTGGAGGTCATAGCAATGATGATAACTACCAAACACTTCCCAAACAACATATTATACTGGGGTGCCCTTAAGAAGGCAGCAGTGTGGTGCATTCTGTGCAGAAAGAGATGGGGAATGTTTTATGGTGCTGTCTGTGTGTTCTCTCTCTCTCTCTCTCTCTCTCTCTCTCTCTCTCTCTCTCTCTCTCTCTCTTCTCTCTGTCCCACAACTCACATTTCAGCCACTTCCAACCCTCGTATCTGGCACAGGCCACTGTGTCTGCTTCTGACTCTGCCTAGTAGAATTTATGCAGTCGGAAAGCTATCGCTGTTGCTTTCTAATGTAATACTTGTCATGTTTCCTTTATGCCAGCCATTGTGAACACTAATGGCTAAGTAACCTCACCATACCTAAATGCCTTGTATCGTACACGCACTGCAAAATGCACACTACAGACAGATGTGACAGAATGACACGATGTCTTTATATTTTTTACTTCACCAATTTCCAAATGCACACATAACTTTTGGAGAAGGAGGTAGCGTGGAAACAGAAGTGTGTCAAAAATGCCAAGTTCTTCCAGCAATGACAAGCTACATGTAATAAAGGACACTTTTCAGTTGCTCGTGCTAGGGTCTGCCCACAAGGACATGCTTTTGGTCTGATTGACAACATTCCAGCTGGGTAAAGCTGCACACCACTGGGTTGAACATACCAGCTGTCAACAACAGATCCGATACAACAACAACAGAAAGAATGACTTCCCGAACACAGTTGGAAATCACTGATAGAAACAGTATTCCCCTCATTCACATGTGTTTGCAGACCTCTGTTCAGTCATAATGTTTATTGAAATAATGATGGTGAGCACACACTTTGACAGAGTTCAACTTGGTTGTTACGTGATTGTTCAGCTTTTTCCTTCTTTCCTCCTCCCTTTTCTCTTCCCAAAATCTTTTCATTCTTTGACTGTGTTCTTGTTTCCTTTGATATGTACATATTTTCTCTGTTTTCTTCCTTTCCTTTACTTCAAGTTTTATGTTCATAATTTTGTTTCTGAATTTGTCTCTTTCATTCATCATTTCCATTCTGATTCCTGCTTGTTTGTAGCCTTCTTCTATTTCTTGAAACCAACTGGTTTTTTTGATTAAGGCATTTACTACATCCTAAATCCCTTTGTGAATCTGTCGCTATTCATTGTGTGTATGTGTCCACAGAATGTCAGTCGGTGTTTTCTGATTGTGACTGAGTCTGCCTCTGTGTTCATATAATTCTCTGGTTGATCTCTTCATTCATATACCATCTCTGTGCACTGCTCCTAAAAATTTTCTGAGGATTTTGCATTGTATTCTTTCTGCTTTGTGGTGCCTGGTCCTCAGATTGTGGTCATTTCTGATGCGAAGAGTGCTTCTGATACTATAACTGTATTGTAGTGCATGTGTTTGCCTTGTACTGAAATGTTTCTTTTATTATAGTGTGTCCATGTCAGTTTGTACACTTTCTGAAGTTCTTTTGTTTGTTCTATGTTTTCTTCCATCTTTGATCCACCTATTTGTATTGTTACTATTATATTGAATAATTTAATATATTTTTGTGTGTTTATTATTGTTATTAAAATTGTAGATGTCTGTCGTATGCTAACAGCGAGGTTGCTAGCGAGTTGCATTTTTGAGGGAAGCTGGGCGAGGGAGGGTGGAAACAATAACAAATCGTCACTCCCCCCCCAAAATAACCAAACCCTGGATGCCAATACATTTGCTCTGTATAGGTGTTTGTGTCCAGAAGTAAGAGTCAATTTAGCAAAAAAAAAAAAGCAAAGGAAAGCTTCATGTTCTGGCCCACATCAAAACCAGATGACCAACCACAGTGTAATCCTCTGCAATGGCATCACAGAAAGCAGAAGGCGGGGGGGGGGGGGGGGGGGGGTTACCACACCCTGTTCTGGTCACTGCCAGCTTTCTTGACCTCAGAGTCACTACGCCTCAGTCCAACAGTTCCTCAATAGGCATCACAAGGCTTGGTGCACCTCGTTCCAGTCCTCCCACCAAGGAAAACCACAGGCAGTACTACGGGTGAGTCGCAGCTGAGCAGCTGCCTTCCCCCTGTACCTGCAGTAGCTGCGAGCGAGAGGAAATTTGTGTTACACATACGCTAAAACTGGCGTAGATGCCACAGGACACTCTTTGGAGTGTCACTAACAAGCACACACTGCTACACACTTGACAGTGCTAGGTGGCCAAGAGTTCTGGTTCAAAGTTCCTACAAATGTGGTTGGAGCTTCCCCAGTGTGACTCTCCCATTCTTTAATAGGGTATTTCAGTGTCCGGGTCACATTCACATTGGACAACACTGTCCAGTACAGGCTGCTGTCTTCCACCCGTGCTCTCTTGCAGTGTGCATTGCATCTTGCACAAGTGAGTCATAAGGACTCCCCTCTTCTTTATGTACACTAAAAAAGTAAAATTGTCTTTTCAGACGAAAAAGTAAAATTGTCTCATATCCACATTCTATCCTTAAAAGTATCCTTATGTCTGGGAGACGGCAGATCCACCAAGCAGATCCCACCCGACGACCCGTAGCAAGACTGCAGCACAAGAGGCAGGAGTGCCATCTGTTCCCTTCGACGTTTCTGTCTTGCTTTGCCACCTATCAGTAAGTGATGAACCAGCTAAATCCGGACTTTGCTGCCACAAATCAAGAAGCAATGGCTCGGAGACAGCATGAGCTCATTGTCCAACTGACGGGTGGAAGCAACACAACAGCAACAGCAACACCAACACCAGTCACACCACCAGTGAATATACTAGAGAGGCCCTCAATATCACCGCAGTAGTCCTCGAGCTGGAAGTGAGAGCTCCGTGGAACAAAGATGGACCTTGGAAGCTGGTGGGTCCAAAATGCAATCAGCAGCAACATACACGAACAACTGAGCCTACTGACTCACACGGCAAATGCAGCGTGCTTTTACCAACACCAGTTCCGAGCATCGGTAATATGAGGGACCATACAAACAATTCTGCAGCACCTCAACTACACAACACTACCCCAGCCGCTACACAGAACACTACACCGACTGGCTTCCCACTGGTCAAAGTACACAATTACACTTGCCTCGGCAAGCTAAACAATACATTTGTAGAATGTCACTCCCCACCATATACCAAACACAAAACTCACAAGGGACCATGTATCACGGTATGTATGCAACAAAACAGATTGCACAAATCTCCTGAAATTCGTCAAAGCTGGGGGAATTGAGTATCATAAATATAGCACCCAAGGGGAAAAAACTCGAATGTACATCGTGAAAGGAGTTGACAAAACAACCCTCAATGACATTCTTCATGGTATAATCACAGCTCTCAGCTGGGACTGTGAGAGCATGAGATGAATTCTGGGATTCGTGACACACAGATTGCAGCCAAACTATTTAGTGGAGTTGGACAACGCAGCTTACTCCTGCAACTTTCTGACGCAGATGCTCCTGCTTCACATGGTTGTAGTAGAAATATACACACCTCCGTGTGTCCCCCAACAGTGCCACCACTGCCAGCAGTTTGGCCATGCGGCACCCGATGTGATCTTGCACACGGTGCCGCAAATGCACTGGTAACCGTGTAGCACGACACTTTAAACTTGGTACAACTATCAAATGTACCAAATGTGGAGGGGTCCATGTGCAAACTACAGATGGTGTGCAGCATACAAAGAAGCTCTAAGGTGCAAAAGTGCCAAAGACAGACAAGTGGTAACCAGAACAGCTCCAAGACACTCCCCACCCCCCAACCAGTAAGGTGTGGAATCTCTTTTACTGGCATTGTCAGTGGAAGTGGATGAACTGAGGATGCACAGAGCTCCACAAACTCATGGCACACTCCCACAACAACAGAACCACAACCCACACATGCAATGCTAGAAACTGCCCCTATACTGACAACACTGCCGGTCCCAGACAACACCAAGTCAACTCTGTCTGGGCCAGATTGTGACACTCGTGATATCACAGAAGACACACCCAAACTAGGGCAACCACAAACACACGAAATGAAACGGAGGTACCCAAAAAACAAAAGAGGGGACACTATCACACCACAACAAATACACCAACAACAGACCAGACAAACATAGGAACACATTCAAAGGAACAATGTAACTGTAACTCACACTCTTGCCCCCCTCACCACAGCAATAACACAGGTGACCCCAGATGAAATACGAACCATGAATAACACACAAGCCAGCCCATCCAGTACACCAACATAAGGACCACCAGCCACCAACACCACCGCCAACACTTTGGCTGACATAACAAACATTCTCACCACAATCAGAGGCATAGTGGAGACACTATTCCCCACTCACGTGGCTTAAGATCCTCTTGAGGCTCTTCATCGTAACACATGCACAAACTCATGACGGCTACACCCAGCCAGTGCATGGCTGCTATACAAACTGCTATCACCACACTGCCCACACTCTTCCATAGATAATACACCACAAAACACAAACAACAATACTTTGACCCAGATGCTATTCTGGAATGCAGATGGGATTGGCAACAAAAGGGCAGAGCTAGCTGCATTTATGGAGGAGAAGGGAATCTGGATTGCTCTCATGAACGAAGCTGAGCTCCAGTCACACAAACAACTACTCTTCCCAAGATATTACATCTACTGTACTGACCACCTGAAGGCACAACTGTGGGTGGAACAGCAATCATCATATATTGAGACAAAGAATACACAAATATTAAGATCCCTGAACCTGAAAGACTAGAAGCCACAGCTGTTAGGGTCAAGTCAACTGAGTGAACACTACATTGATATCGATATACAATTGATGTGGTAACATCATAACAAGCGATATCAGCACAATACTCAACATTGCATAGTGACCAATAGCCACTGGTGATCTTAATGCTAAACACTCTGCTTGGAACTAACAAAGATCAAACACCAATAGCAAAAAAACTATGCGAACATGCACTGCGCCCAAACTACATTACACTAGTGCCAGCTGAGGTGACACTTAAAACAGGGAACAGAGACTAGATGTGATAGGCATTATAGTCACAATCAACATTGAAATTATACATGATTTGGCCTCACCAAACACCTGTAATACTTTACTCGGAAGAAACACACCAGTATGATGAATCTCACAGGATACTGACCAACAAGCGTGTGAATTGGGCATTGTTCAAGGAAATGCTTGAAAAGTCGTATCCCACAAATTCCCAAAATTACACAAAGCAGGAAACTTGTTGAAGCTGTCGAAGCCCTTACCACCGCAGTTCAGGATGCAATAGCATTTACCATTACAGTACTTATACCACAAGAATGCTCAATGGCCCTGCTCCCAGAAATACAGGGGCCGATGTCAATGAGAGATCATCTCGGGAGATACTGACTGTACAAACAGCATATTAGCAGGCTCCAGGGGATCATACAGGCTAAATTAAAACTTTTAAAACCACAAACTGGGACAATACACTCGCAGGGCTGCACACCACATGACCTGGAGTGTGGCAAATAGCTGTCCACTCCACGAAGAAGAAATACTACACACCAAGCTTACAAATACCTTACAGACCAGCATACTCCATGGAGGAGAAGCATGAGCCGATGACCAGAACACTAGCAACATCATTCACACTGAATCTGGCTCCTTCCAATCCAGCACTGCTACTTGAAATGGACCAGGAGGTTACATGGCTTGTAACCCAGCCCAAGTGCAATGTAACAATACATACTGCTACACATGAAATTACACAGGTTATTAAGCACAAAACAGCTAGAAAAGCTCCTGGTCCCAATCACTTTCAAAACCGTGTCACCCAGGAGTTCACGAATAAAGCTATAGAGCATCTCACACATATGACGAATACCATTCTACAACATCAACACTTCCCTGTCCTGATGTTCAGGAAGCCAGGGAAATACCACTCTCTACCACAAAATTACAGAGCCGTTAGCTTGCTGAGCTCCCTGAATAAGATTGTTGAGAAGATGATTCTCAGACATCTTACTATGCACTGCATCACCAATGACTCGCTGAGACTGGAGCAATTTGAATTCAGCAATCACCACTCCACAACACAACAACTCCTCCGTGTAGTAGAACATATTACACACACCCCCAACACCAACAAAGCTACAGGAGCGCTGTTCCTGGTCTTCAGTCATCTACGGCACAATCGTCTCATTCGCAAACTCTGCACTGCTAGTCTCTCCGACGAGCTCATACATCTTACACACTCATATCTCACCCACAGAAGCTTCAACACCGACGTTCAGGGCAAACTGTCAACACAACACAGTATACAAGTGGGAGTTACCCAAGGCAGCATCCAAGGGCCCCTCTTGTTTAATCTCTACGTCAATGACTTTCCAACTGAACAAAACACAATGGCAACCATCTACGCAGATGACACTACCATCCTAGTGCAAGACTGGAAACCATCAGGCATAGTTCGCAACGGCAAACAAAACTGCCTAGCTGGAACGACAGTGTGTTAAAGCAAATGCTGACAAGTGTGAAGCAGTTCTGTTCACTGACAACCATAACAACTGCACAAACATTACGTGTTCTGGCATACCCACAAGCTCTGGAATGAAAATTAAGATCACAAGAGCAAAGAAGGCAGTGAACACACCGTCAGCCAATAGCCCACTGGCAAGGACCACACCACGACGGCGGACGTTTTCCTTTTGTACCGTTTACACTCCATCGTCATCTGCCGTTACCAGGGCAGACGTGATGCAACTTATTGCTCAGCTACCTGCACCATTTTTGTTAACTGGAGACTTTAATGCCCACCATCCCCTTTGGGGCTCTCCAGCATCGTGCCCGAGGGGCTCCTTGTTAGCAGACCTTTTCAACCAGCTCGATCTTGTCTGCCTCAATACTGGCGCCCCTACTTTTCTTTCGGACACATCTCACACCTATTCCCATTTAGACCTCTCTATATGTACTCCCCAACTTGCACGCCGGTTTGAGTGGTATGCACTTTCTGATACATATTCGAGCGACCACTTCCCGTGTGTTATCCATCTCCTGCAGCATACCCCCTCTCCGTGCTTCTCTAATTGGACCATCTCCAAGGCAGACTGGGGGCTCTTCTCTTCCAGGGCGACCTTTCAGGATCAAACCTTTACAAGCTGTGATCGTCAGGTCGCACACCTCACGGAAGTCATTCTCGCTGCTGCTGAATATTCCATCCCTCACCCTCCTTCTTCTCCACGTCGCGTACCGGTCCCCTGGTGGACCGCAGCATGTAGAGACGCTTTACGTGCTCGTCGACGTGCTTTACGCACATTTAAACGCCACCCTACAGTGGCGAATTGTATCAATTATAAACGATTACGTGCTCAGTGTCGTCGTATTATCAAAGAAAGCAAGAAAGCCAGCTGGGCTGCTTTCACAAGCACCTTCAACAGTTTTACTCCTTCTTCTGTTGTCTGGGGTAGCCTGCGCCGGCTATCTGGCACTAAGGTCCACTCACCAGTTTCTGGCTTGAAGGTCGCGAATGACGTCCTTGTGGCCCCTGAGGCTGTCTCCAATGCCTTCGGCCGCTTTTTCGCAGAGGTTTCGAGCTCCGCTCATTACCACCCTGCCTTCCTCCCCCGCAAACAGGCAGAGGAGGCTAGGCCACCTAACTTCCGCTCCTTGAATTGTGAAAGTTATAATGCCCCATTCACCATGCGGGAACTCGAAAACGCACTTGGCCGATCACGGTCCTCTGCTCCAGGGCCAGATTCTATTCATATTCAGATGCTGAAGAACCTTTCTCCTGCGGGTAAAGGTTTTCTTCTTCGTACATACAATCGCATCTGGATTGAGGGACATGTTCCCGCATGCTGGCGCGAGTCTATTGTTGTCCCGATTCCTAAGCCGGGGAAGGACAAGCACTTGCCTTCCAGTTATCGACCTATCTCGCTTACCAGCTGTGTCTGTAAAGTGATGGAGCGAATGGTTAACTCTCGATTGGTTTGGCTGCTCGAGTCTCGACGCCTACTTACCAATGTACAATGTGGATTTCGTAGGCGCCGCTCTGCTGTTGACCATCTGGTTACCTTGTCGACCTTCATTATGAATAACTTCTTGCGGAAGCGCCCGACCGCGGCTGTGTTCTTTGATTTGGAGAAGGCTTACGACACCTGTTGGAAGGCGGGCATTCTCCGCACCATGCATACATGGGGCCTTCGCGGTCGCCTCCCTCTTTTTATTCGTTCCTTTTTAATGGATCGACAGTTCAGGGTACGTGTGGGTTCTGTCCTGTCCGACACCTTTCGCCAGGAGAATGGGGTGCCACAGGGCTCAGTTTTGAGCGTCGCTCTCTTCGCCATCGCGATCAATCCAATAATGGATTGCCTCCCAGCTGATGTATCAGGCTCCCTTTTCGTGGACGATTTTACCATCTATTGCAGCGCGCAGTGTACACGTGTCCTGGAGTGCTGTCTTCAGCGTTCTCTTGACCGTCTTTACTCCTGGAGTGTCGCCAATGGCTTCTGTTTTTCTGCCGAGAAGACGGTCTGTATTAACTTCTGGCGCTACAAAGAGTTTCTCCCACCGTCCTTACGGCTCGGTCCCGTTGCTCTCCCAATCGTGGAGACAACCAAATTTTTAGGCCTTACATTTGACAGGAAACTTAGCTGGTCTCCACATGTGTCATATTTGGCCGCCCGTTGTACCCGTTCTTTAAATGTCCTCCGTGTTCTCAGTGGTCTGTCGTGGGGAGCGGATCGAACCGTCCTACTTCGTCTATATCGGTCGATCGTCCGCTCCAAGCTGGATTATGGGAGCTTCGTATACTCCTCTGCACGGCCATCCATCTTACGCCGCCTCAACTCCATACAACATCGGGGTTTATGACTTGCGATCGGAGCATTTTATACCAGTCCCGTAGAGAGTCTTCATGCTGACGCTGGCGAATTGCCACTCACCTACCGGCGCGATATACTGCTTTGTCGGTATGCCTGTCGGCTACTGTCAATGCCCGACCATCCGTCTTATCGTTCCTTTTTTGACGACTCTCTTGACCGTCAATACGGGTTGTATGTCTCTGCCCTGCTACCCCCTGGAGTTCGCTTTCGTCGCCTCCTTCAACACCTTAATATTTCACTCCCTGCAACCTTTCGAGTGGGCGAGAGCCGCACGCCACCTTGGCTCCAGGCTCAGGTCCGCGTTCACCTTGACCTCAGCTCGCTCCCAAAAGAGGTCACCCCCGGTTCGGTCTACCACTCCCGTTTTTTGGAACTTCGTTCGAAGTTCATCGACATGACTTTCATTTATACAGATGGCTCTAAGACCAATGACGGGGTCGGGTGTTCCTTTATTGTCGAGGCACAAAGTTTCAAATACCGGCTCCATGGCCATTGTTCGGTCTTCACAGCTGAGCTCTTTGCCCTCTACCAGGCTGTTCTTTACATCTGCCGCCACCGACATTCTGCTTATGTCATCTGCTCAGATTCCCTGAGCGCCATCCAGAGCCTCAGTGATCCGTACCCGGTTCACCCCTTCGTACACCGGATCCAACGCTCTCTTCAGCAGCTGGTGGACGTCGGTTCTCCAGTTAGCTTTATGTGGGTTCCTGGCCATGTCGGTATCCCTGGGTACGAAGCTGCAGATGCCGCGGCCAAGGCTGCGGTCCTCCAGCCTCGGACAGCTTCTTGTTGCGTCCCTTCGTCCGATTTTAGCAGGGTGATTTGTCGGCGCATCTTATCTCTGTGGCATACCGATTGGGCTGCACTTACCGACGACAAGCTTCGGGCCTTAAAACCTCTTCCCGTGGCTTGGACGTCCTCCTCACGCCCTTCTCGGCGGGAGGAGGTCGTTTTAGCCCGGTTAAGAATTGGACACTGCCGGTTCAGCCATTGCCATCTGCTGACGGCTGCGCCGGCGCCGTTCTGCCCATGTGGGCACTTGCTGACGGTTACACACATTTTAATGTCCTGTCCAGATCTTAACACACTGCGCCTCGATCTTAACCTGCCAAATACTTTCGATGCCATTTTAGCGGATGACCCACGAGCAGCTGCTCGTGTTCTTCGTTTTATCAATTTGACACACCTCGCTAAGGACATTTGATGATGCTGTTTTTTAATCCTATGCCTGTCAGTCTGTCTTTTATCGTGTTTTCCCTTTTAGTTGTTGTGGTAAACTTGTGCCTCGCGGTGCATTCTTAGAGTAGTCAGGGCGCTAATGACCATTGAAGTTGTGCGCCCTAAAACCACAAAAAAAAAAAAAAAAAAAAAAAAAAAAAAACACCACGACGGGAGCAGGCCCCTAGACAAAGAGAATATAAGTGCCGCTCCTGCCAGCCTCGGCCACTCAGTATTTGGACAGGATTAGGACAGTATACGGACAGGCCTAGCGCAGAATGCTACAATAACAGTTATTAGTGATCCACAAGCTGTGTGTCAAACTTGCACGAACATTGTATATAGCAAAGGACTCGGATTTATACTGCATGTCGCCTATTGCTTGCGACACCATTGTAAATTCCAGGTTAAGCATTGTCAAGCTTCTTATTTGTAATAAAAACTATTAATGTTGTTTGCTTGAATTGTTGTATAGCATTTTGAGAATGCAGCATCCTTTAGGCACCCTATACGAGATTAGTGGGCAGGACCCCACATTAAGACTGCAGACAAATAACACTACACACACGCCCAATACGTTTCAGTGTGAAAGTCAAATACTTCAGTGACAGGCCAACTAAGCAAATGCAAGGCTCAAACAGTGTTACTCTAAGCTCAACAGGTAAAGCACACTGAATAGGATTGTATCGAGGTCCGTGTACATGATACTGATTAGACCCATGATGATGCATGCAGCTGCAGTCTGGGGTTACGTGGCTCTGACCGGCTGTGCCGCCTACAGGTGATACAGAACAAAGTGCACCACAGTCCACACACACTGTCGACCTTCACAGAGAATACTGCCTTGAGACTCACACACAGATATTCAAAAAACTCACCACATGACTGTACAGGAACTTGAGACACTCTGACAATCACTTCATTCTTAACCTGGGAAACTATGACCACAACCACGGATGAAAACACAACTGCTGAAAAACACTTCTATCTAGGGACAATTAATCACTTGTGGACAGCACAAGCTCACAGACAAAATAAACACTGGTGAATCCCTGCATTACAGCAAAACTAAATGGCATTGCCAGCTGCAAATATCTAGCTGACCAACTGTCAATACGGGAAAGCAGTATTGCACACTAAACATAAACATATCCAACCAAACCTCTTTATGGCCAATTGACCACTCGTATAACGACCTTGGCATGTTACAAGTACAGATGCTGCAGGTGGCCCAGGAGACACTCAGGAGCACAGCCCAGGAGTACCCCTCCTCAATAGGACTGACACTCGTAAAGAGTGTTTTAAGCTGCGACAATGGTATCGAGCATCGCACGATACCCAAAACTAACGATAACCTCACCCTTGCAGACAGAAAGAAACTGCTACTGCTCTTACTATCTGTCCAGACTATTGCAGAAGTTTTGGTGCTTGCCTCAGCACTTTTCTCCCTCTGCCCTTAAAACTGCTACCTTCTGCTCACTTCTCGACCACTTCTATCGCCTCAAAGTGCCTGTATTAGTGGGTAATCCTACGGACAACATCATGACCCCACATCCTGTGCACTTCTCAATTGTAACGAAGCAAACGGAGGTGATGGTAGAACTTTGGTGATGGTCACTATGTCAGTGTGGGTGTGGAGTAGCTTCGCCCTTTAAAAAAAAGGCATTACCACGAATTGGACCTGGGTCCTCCACATAGCAGCAAGATATGCTAACCTCTGAGCTGCTCAAATGGACAAGAGAGAATTTAGCATTAATTGCAAAGCTTGCAACCATAACAATCACAATATAAATAATTTCCATAGAGAATATGCATTGAAGCTTAGGATTAAGAAAACTGTTTTATATTCAGGTGCAGCACCCTTTTAACATCTGCCAGCCAACATTAGGAGCAATCTGGAAATCCCCAAATATTCAAAATTAAAGCAAAAAATGTTTTATTAGCCAGTCCACCAATAATTTACCTGGATATGTGAATTTACCTACCTGTCCCACCTCAGATACACAACGTACAAACACTTTCTAACAGAAGACCATATTTAGCAATGCAACATATTCTCTAGGAGCAGACAGGAATGGTAGATGGTTTACTCCACAGAGGGAAGCTGGCAGCAGCTTTGGAATGCCTTTTGAAGTGGTGATTCCATCATAATAATAGCCTATGTGCAGGTACGGTTGGTTCTCCACGGAACAGAAACTACTGTACCGGTCCCAACGTGGCGTTGACAGCATAAAGGGCATTGCACAGGAAGGAAGTATATGAATTTATCAGAATAAGTTTAGATGACAGTGTCCTGTGTAAAATTAAATGCCCATTTAGCATGAAGTATTAAATCAAAATAGTGGCAGAGCAGTTTAAGTAGCAGAGCATTGGCTTTTTTTAAGTAGTTGCTTCTCTGTATATTTATAAAAATAAAATGATGTAGAACTGATCCCCTTGAATAATGATTAATGTGAGCAGATTAGTAGTAGATGAAAATGGTTGTTAGTAGTTCAGTGGCACTTCTCACTTACTCGTTTTATGCCCCTGAAGGCTCTCATCGGTGTTGGAGCTGTTGGAATATTACATGTGAATGAATGGCTGAACTCGATAATTTTCAAGGTATTCAGTATTCTTGTACAGTGCATTCAAAACAAAGTTATATAAAAATGAAGAGGGATGTGGACTTCATAAACTGGCTTGACAACAAGCACACAACAAAGCAGTGTGATGTAGTTTACTCAAGCACCTCAGTTTCGCAGGAGACCCTGAGGCAACAAGTACACACATCATGTTTGCTCACTGTTTTTTATTGCCTGTGCTCGAGCACAGTATGAAATGTATTAATTTTTATGGAGTCAGCTATCCGTCCAATTTCCTTCCCCAATCTGGGGCTGCTTCGCATCTCTAATTAATTTGTCGTTAACAGGATGTTAATTGTAATACTCCCTTTAATGAACTCATTTTCAGCAAATTGCTAAGCTGGTAATCTTCCTTTCTGTATTGAATAATAATAGTAACTCTGACATTTACATGAAGAGGCATACCAGCAGTAGCAGTTAGCTGTCTTTTAAACTTCATTTGATGCATCCAGAACATTGGAGATATACTGCAACGTCAGTAGGACATATTTACTGAGAAAAATCATACACGACACACTTGCCTCCACTGAACGCATCCACACCCATTAATGTACAGGCAAAAATCCACAAAACCTAACGTTCTGGAAGTGGAACAAAATGAATAATATTTTTCAAATACAGTGCTTAAAAAAGTTTCACACTGCCCCCACAGCTTGCATACTTTGTTTTTAACCCATTTGTGGGCACATTTTTTGTAGCAGCCCTGTAAAGTTAATTGTTTTGGTATCATTTTAGAAGTGTCAACTACATTTAATTTTTGATTATTTTATTTTTGTGGTTTAGGAGCAAAAAGCTACTGTCTTTAGTAAGCTGTTATGAGTTACTACTAGATGTGAAAAAAGGAATTTTCTGTTTTTATTTGACTATCTATTTTACAATCCTAGAAACTTCATTTAACACTACATAAAGAAACGAGCTGAGACAAGTCACAATAGCATATATTGCAGAATGAAACAATGTGTTATGTTGTAACAAGTGACAACAGCACTGATGTCATGACAAACAGACACCAGTTGTTTAGCATATTATCACAAAAAGTGAACCACATCCAGAGGAGGTAAAACATTTTCCCAAGAGCATAGTAAAACAACTAAATTAGTGGTAAGTATGGTCAGTTGGTGGTAAGTATCCTTTCTGCAGTCCAAAAAAAGAAATTAATTTTGTGGTAAGTATATTCCCCTTGTATCATGGAAAAATTACTTTGGTAGTAAGCATACTTCCCAGTGGCCTTCAAAACAACATTATTTGGTGGCACATATAGTTGCAACTGCTTCTGAAAGGAACAAGTGACATTTAATGACAATTAAAAGCTACATTTCATAACAGACAGAAAGTTCAGCTGGTGCAGCAAACTAACATCAGGTGCCACGTGCATACAGAGCTCGTATGATGTGTTCTCAGGAATACAGTAAAGAAATACAGTTGATGGTAAGTACACTTCCCACATACTGTGAAATGGTTAAATCAGGAACTTCTCTCACAATATATCGAGCGAGGTGGCACAGTGGTGAGCTCACTGGACTCACATTCAGGGCGACTAACAGTTAAAGTCCATGCATTACTCTCCTGAGGCAACCTGTTCATCTCAGAGTAGCCCTTTCAACCTACAGCCTCAATTATCTGCTGGATGTATTCCAATCTCTGTTTTCCTCTACAGTTTTTGCTCTCTACAGCTCCATCTAGTCCACCCAGACTTGGGTTTTCTGAGCTTTCTCTAAATCAGTATAGGCAAATGCCGAGATGGTTTCTCTGAAAGGGCACTATAAATAGCCTTCCCATCCTTGAAACAATCAGAGTTTGTGCTCAGACACTAAAGACCTCAATGTTTATGGGACATTAAACACTTATCTTCCTTCATTTCTCCTTTCTCAATATTCTTTTGTCTACCAGAAATCACTAAGTACAACTGACTGTGTAATGTAGGTGAAAGCAAACCTGCACTCTCATTTACTTTAGCAGAGTGCACTGTGTCTCCATTCGTTAATGGGACAGTGTGACTCACGTGGGCTGTACAGTCTGTCGACCTGCTGCAAAGAGGCACTTAAGGCTTTTACTGGTCATAAGAGATATACTTAGCAATAGCTGTGTTTCTTTACTGCATTTATGGGAATACATTGAACCACTTCTGCATGCTCCTGGCATCCAGTGATAGTCCGCTGCACCAGTTTACTTCCTTTTTGTTATGAAATATAGCTTTTAGGGCTGTGAGAAGTATACAGCCCACCAAATAGCAGTGTTTTAATCGCTCTTGGAAAATATGCTTTCCATCAAAATAGTTTCTCAAAATGGTTTGGGAAGTACACTTACTGTATTTACCCGAATCTAAGCTGCACTCGAATGTAAGCCGCACCTGATAAATGAGACTCGAAATCAAGGAAAAAAAAAATTTTCTTGAATCTAAGCCGCACTTGAAATTTGTGACTCGAAATTCAAGGGGGAGAAACGTTTTAGACCACATCTCCAAACCGAAACAAAGTTGGTCCATTGTAATATGAGACAATTTAGGTCGAATGAATGACGATACAGCTACAGTAGTTTGGTGCGTGTGGTAAACTTAGCAGTTAAGCTTTACCACGTAGTCATTGCTATGCGTCAGGCTCTCCATCCGTATTTATACTAGAGAGCCTTTCTCATATGCTTCGTCTGGTTGGAATTGATTGCTTACTTTTCTTTGATCTGATAAGTGCCGTTCTCTTTGTTATAGGTGTTTCCGTCACTCTAAGCTCAAAATGCATTATCGTACTGTGCCATGCATTGTTTGTCACATTCTGATTATGCGTGTTTACGGCCTGTCGCCGCTCATGGGATGGCTTGCTTTTGCGCACGCTACCACCGCTTACAATTTTTAAAAAGAAAGAGAGAGGAATCGTCTCATCAGCGAAACAATGGCAAGAGACCACTATTTGTTGTTACTTACACTGCCGCTTTCTTTGATAATGATCAACAAGAACCATATAATAGACTGCATATGATAGATGTTCCAAACAAAAGTTTAGCGAAAAATTTTCTCCGTTTGAAAATTTTTGCAGACGCCTCTTTAGTGCATTACATTCTGCACAGAAATTAGAGCCATCTTAGGTTTAAAAATCTAGTCAGTTGCTGTGCTTCATTTCTGACTGTATCACTATTCAGCATAGGAATAATACGAATATAAACATGACATGATATATATATTCTTCCGCGTTTGCTGTTGTCTCTCTCTAGTTTTGTAGTTTATTAGGAAGACAGGATTTAAATGAGATAGCAGGAAACACGTAGGAATACATGGCAAAATGTTTACATTCGAATTATTCTTATGGTGAAGAGAATACTGCATGTGATTCACAATTCATAAAAATTGCTATTAACAACCATCTCTTGTCACAGGTGGGACAAAAATTCAGAACGTAGACTTGGCCATATTGACAAACATCCCAAACACTCTTCCAGTTGGATTTTCGTAGTACATTGAAAGGCTGCAACATTCGGAGATGAAGAATACGGAATTTGTATTTACTTCGTTGGATAAAGTATGAAAATGCAGTGGTCGAAACTTGGGGCAGAGAAAAAAGCTCATCTTCCACCCCCCACCCCCGTTTTCTTTTCATTTGTTTACTGACGCAGAGGTTTTGGCGCCAGTATTTATCTTTGTGCCTGCAAAGCATGCCTGTGTAGTGCTACATATATTCAATGGCAGAAGTTAGTTGTGGCAGCACCTACCAACATTTTTCAGAACTGCCGCTTACTTTGCACTTGATTCTAAGCCGCAGGCGGTGTTTCGGATTACAAAAACCGGAAAAAAGTGCAGCTTAGATCCGAGTAAATACGGTATTACTCAATTATGTCTTTTGTGAATCTTGGGAAGCATACTTGCCAATCACTTAGTGGTTTTACAAAGCTTTTGGGAATATATATTACCATCTGTAGATGTACCTGGTATCTTGTGATAGTACACTGTACCAGATGCATAAAAATTGCTACAACAAACAGTTTGTGGCTATTCTAACAGATATACATAAGGCACTACATTCTAAAATATTTGCATCTTTCACTGAAAAGCAAGCAACTAGAGGTAAAGTTCTCTTGCCATTTGTAAAAACAGTTGCAGATCGCGACCTCCGAGTGCTATGAAGAGAAGGTATTGACGCAGTGCTTAAACCAAACTGAAGACCAAAACAGCAGCCATACCCAAGTAAACTGCTATGCAGTAGTTTCAGTGAATTTGACAATGATGTGGCTGCTTTCATTGTGGCCCAGTCATATTGTGGGGTAGAAATACGTTTTGTTTATAACAAGTTGTATACCAATAAAAACATCACACACAGATACTCTTTATAAAATTATTTAATTGGATAGATAAAAAATCTACTCACCAAGCAGTGGCAGAGCACACACATAAAAGACTGTTGTGATAGGCAAGCGTTTGGACCCAGTGACTCCTTCTTCAGGCTGAAGGGTTGCAGGGGAAGCAAGAAGGGTGAAGGAAAAGGACTTGGAGAGGTCTAAGAAAAGGGGTAGATTTTGGGAAAGTTACCCAGAACCGTGGGTCATGGATGACTTACAGTACAGGATGAGAAGGAAAGACTAATTGTTGGGGACTGCATCGGGCAAGATTCGGAAACCTGAGAGCTTAAAGGTGGAAGACAGGGTAATATGCAAGACAGAGATTACTACTAAAACTGTACATGAGTTAATAAGAGTGAGAAGCTAAGTGTATTGTATGCAACAGCTGTTGGTGGGGGCAGTGAAAATAGACAGGAAAGACAATGAAAGATGTAGAAAGCTAAAATGGAGTGAAGCAAAGAGTAATTACAGTGAAGAAAAGCTGAAACAGGAGAAATTAACGTAAATTAAGGCAAGGTGGGTGGTGAGAACCAAGGACACGTAGTGCTAGTTCCCACCTGCGGAGTTCTGAGAAACTGGTGTCTGGCGGAAGAATCCAGGTGGCATGTGTGGTGAAACAAGTGTCGGGGTCACGTATGCTATGTTGTAGAGCATGCCCTGCAACAGGATATTGTGAGTTTCCAGTATATACACTATGCCTATGCCCATTTATCGTAACTGATAATTTGGTGGTAGTCATGCAGATGTAGAAAGCTGAACAGTGTTTACATAATAGCTGGTATATGACATGTGTCGTTTCTATTTTTCGCCTGATCCGCAGTTCTGGGTGACTTTCCCAAAATCTACACCTTTTCCTGGAACTCTCCAGGCCTTTTCCTTTACCCTTCTTTCTTCCCCTTCAATGCTTCTGTCTGGAGGAGCCACTGGCTCCGAAAGCTTGCCAATAACAACAGTCTTTTATGTGTATGTTCTGCTGCCACTTGGTGAGTAGATTTTTTATCTATTCAATTAAATAATTTTATCAATAATTTATTGCTTTTGTTGTTATAGTTACTCTTTATAACCTACTTAAAATACATCACGTACCCTCCTCTCCACAATTCTTCGAACACATAGTTTTGCCTTTTGTAAAAAATCACTGCGTTTCTGTATAACATACTTGGAATCAAAGTGTCCAACATCTATTACAATCATAAACAGAAGAAAGAAAGTCATTGTATTTATTGGCAGTATTACCCAATCAAATATTTTGAAAGAGTTCCAGTGGTATAAATTTACAAAATCTTACAAATAAATATATACGTTTATTCTTTAAATCAATTCTTAGCAATAACATAATAGTATAAATTGCAGAATCAATATAGCCAATTTTAATGTAATGACTGCAATACAAATACAAAATAACAGCGGTAAGTTATAACAAATGAGAGAGAGAGAGAGAGAGAGAGAGAGAGAGAGAGAGAGAGAGAGAGGCATTTAGACAATGTTTCATTACAGTGTGAAACTTATTAGAATTAAAATGAAGCCATAGTGAATTATTACATTCCAAAAATAATAATTATTGTGCTCTTTCACCCCAAAATACTACCTTCATTAGGTAATATATACTATTAATTTCAGAAATTTTTACAACAGCTCTGGACATCACTGCCTCGATGAATTTATTACATGTGTCAATGAATGAGGGTTGATAACACTGCTTTAGTCATTCAATTGTTCATCATGTGATATTCACAATGTTCTTAATAACTTCTTATGTAAAGTTCTATCATGAAAAAGATAATCTACGTAAGTTTTAAAAGTCGCGAATCTTTAAACAACAACTTGATAATGGGTATATCAGTATTTTGTATACATTCTAGCATTGCTAGATTTACTTCTAAATTTTAAAGTGTATGAGCAGATTGGCAACTTTCCATCCAGAAAATTTGCTGTTGGCAAGACCTCACTACAAAGAAAAATGGTCTTTCCGGAGTCAAATGCTAAAGAATTCATAAATACCAGCATTGTAAGTGATACAAACAGGTATTAAGCAACGGTCATAAATATCGTTCTGCTAGACGAGAAAAAAAGTAGGTAGATGAAAGAGTAAATTGGGTGCAAGGATTGAACATAAACTCACCCAAATTGTAAAGGTTAAAGAAAACAAAAAAAAAACAAGAGGGTCACTGCTCAAGAATTGAGAACTGCCCCCCCCCCCCCTTTCTTTTACAGGCTTGCTTTCACTTTTCAGATGAGACCATGTCCCCCATATGTGAAGAAAATAGCCAATATGTAAAGAGAATTACACTTAAAGAGTTTTCTAGAATGAGACTTTCACTCTGCAGCATAGCGTGCACTGATATGAAACTTCCTGGCAGATTAAAACTGTGTGCTGGACCAAGGCTCAAACTTGGTGATCGTAACCCCAGACCTGTGTTGCCGTTTTTGGAGGTAAATCTCGTATCTGGAAAGAGGAGATGACAGTTAGGGTACTATGGGCGAGCAGCTGCCATCAATTTTTGATGGTGCAGAACCCACAATAGTGGAACTGCTGCCTAGTCCAAAGGCACCTGTTACCAGTCTTACCCCGCAATAGTGTATCGAATCCAGGCGTAATGTCGTAGCTGATAAAAAGTCATATGAGAGATTCCTGTAATCTAGGTGTGACTGCACCAATGCTGCATACAGCCATACCAAACTAGAGTGGACCACACCGCGGTCGGTGTCGCTGAGGCATAGAAGAGCATTCAGGTGCGACCTACATGTCTGCTTTAGTTGACAAAGACGGGGAAGCCATGTCAACTAGGCATCAAAGACCGGTCCTAAAAAACACAATGACAGAAATGCATAACGTAAGTCATGGCAGCCAAAAAATGGATGCTATGAGTGAAAGCCCAGGATTGTGCTTGGTGTATTGCTCCCTGCATTCTGCCTCCAGCAATAGCCGTCGCGGACGAACAGAAAAGATGGGGACACCATATGTCATGCAGCTGCCGCCAGATCATTGCTAGCCACAAAAAGGAGAGCGACACTCAAAACAGAACCTTGTGCAAGCCCCTTCTCCTGCAGACGGGGATGCTACAGGAGGCACCAACCTGTACCCAAAAAGTGAGACATGGAAGAAAGTTCTGGATAAAAATCAGGAGTGGGCCATGGAGGCCCCACTCCTTTAAGGTGGCAAGGACGTTATGGCACCATGTGGTATCATAGGATATATACGCAGATCAATGAAAACTGCAACAAGGAACTGATGCTGAGCAAAAGCTGTTCAGATAGCACACTTCAAGTGGACTAAATTATCTTCAGTAGAGCGCCCTTGGCGAAAAGCACCCTGGATCGAAGCCAAAAGATCCGGGGATTCAAGGACACAATACAGCTTTCGACTAACCATATGTTCAAGTAACTTGCAGGACACTGAGTAAACAGTGTGGACGACAGCTGTCCGTTTGAAGAAGCAATTTATCAGATTTCAAAATTGGAATAATGGCATTTTCTCGCTACTGGGAAGAGAATTCTGCATTGCACCAGGGATGGTTAAAGAAAGGCCAGGTACACTGACGGAAAAATTTGCAACACCAAAAAATAATTAATGTAGAGTAATGAAATACCAGGAATATATTTGTTGAGACAACGTATGTAAAGTGATTAATGTTGCAGGATCAGAAAACAATGTAAGTGTGAGATAAGCCACAGCAAATGTAAAAGTAAATGCTGGTACACTGATGTACACGTGTCATGTGTCAGTTTATGGGATGGAGTTCCATGCCTGTTGCACTTGGTTGACCAATAAAAGGACAGTTAATGATGTTTGTGGATGGGTTGAAGCTGTCATCAGATAATGTCCAATATGTGCTCGATTGGAGGTAGAGCTGGTTATCAAGCAAGCCAAGGCAATATGTTGACACACTATAGCATGTTGGCTTACAACAGCAGTATGTGAGCAAGTGTTATCCTGTAGGAAAACACCTCCTGGAATGCTGTTTGTGAATGGCAGCACAACAGGTCAAATAACCAGACGGACATACAAATTTGCAGTCAGCGTTCGTGGGATTCATACAGACAGTTTTGTCAGTGGAAAAGTGAAAGCCATTGTCGATGCTCCAGGAGTAAAGACAATAAAGACATTGCTGAAGATGCCACTAAGTGAGACAGGTTCATAGAGAACTGCAATAGAAGGCAAAATCGTCAAAAAAAAGGGAGCTGGAGATGCCCAGTGGGAGACAGGCCATTATAGGGTTTATGGTGATAGCAAAGAGAATGACACTCAGAATGGAACCCTGAGACACACCATTTTCCTGGATAAAGGTGTCCGACAAGGCAGACCCTTCATGCACCTCGAAAACTCGGTCTTTTAAAGATGTCTGAAGGAAACAGGGTAGGTGGCCACGGAAGCCCCACATGTGAAGAGTATGGAGGGTACTAGCTCTCTAGCAGGTGTCATAGGCCTTCTCCAAATCGAAAAACACGGCGACAGTCTGGGATTTCTGCAGAAAACCATTCATGACATGGGTGGGCAAAATAATGAGATGGTCAACTGCAGTATGCCGTGTTGAAAGCCACACCGTGCATTCATCAAAAATTGTGAGACTTGAGCCACCATATCATCCGGGCATGAATCATATGTCCCAACACCTTGCGAACACACTGGTAAGAGAGATGGAGTGGTAGCTAGAAGGAAGAGTGTGTGTGTGTGTGTGTGTGTGTGTGTGTGTGTGTGTGTGTGTGTGCAGATGCAATCGAACTGCAGTATTGATCATCTAGACATTGTTGAACTACAGACAACATGCCCTGGATTCCTCTTGTTGACAGCAGAAGAAAGCCGACACTTCTGTAGGACCTCATGGAGCAGGATCCTCTTGCCTCTGTGCCCTGTAGCAGCGAGTTTTTGCAGACTGGCACTCGGCAGCTGCCAAGGTGACACCCCTTTGTATTGTCCTCATCGTGACTGTCCTCCAATGCAACTTTTGCAGCCTTTGATCCAACAAAGAGGATTTATAACTGCTTTTAGAATCGCAGCTTCTACTTGTACTCTGCCTTCAGGAAACAAAATTGCATCCTCACGACTGCTTTGAGCTTTCGCATTTCTTCCTGGTCTGTTTTGACCTTCTGTTCGAGGTTGGCATTCTGTCTCATGGGGAAGTCATGCTGCTCATATGGGATGACATTCATAGTCAACCCATCCATCTCCCTGACTACCAGTCATCAAGCTGTTGCAGTTTGTCTTTTCCTTCCTCACTTGAGTTTTTCCCTTTCTACCATTTACATCCCACCGTCATTCGATGTCACCAGGTTCGATTTCCTCCAGCTTATTGGACAGCTTCCTCGCCGATTTCTGCTGCTTGGGGACTTTAATGCACACCATCCCATTTGGGGCTCTTCCAGAACCTATCCGAGAGGTGCCCTCTTTGCTGCCATTCTTAATCAACTTAACCTTTTCTTCTTTAACACAGAAGCACCCATGTTGCTTTCAGACTCGTCACACACCTATTCCCATTTGGACCTTTCCTTCTTCACTGCCCGTCCTGCACATCATCTTGAACGGTCCGTTCTTTCTGACACCTACTCGAGCGACCATTTCCTGTGTGCTATCCATTTGCTGACTCCTACCCCACCTCCGTGCACATCGAAATGGCAGCACACTAAGGCTGACTGGAGACTTTACTCCTCCCTGGCGACCTTCAACGAACACGATTTCCGCAGTTGTCATGACCAGGTGGAATTTCTTACAAACATTATCCTTACCATCGCAGAACATTCCATTCCTCACACTTCCTCTTTACCATGCTGTGTCTCAGTCCTTTGGTGGACTGAAGCCTGCAGCGATGCAATTCGCATTCTTCGGGATAACCAAAAAGGTAGCTGAACTTCATTCACTAGTTCTTTTAACAGTTTCACCCCCCTTCTACCATCGTGTGCACCAACCTCCGACGGTTCTCTGGAAACAAGATCCATTCCCCAATTTTCGGCCTGACAGTAGCAGACAATATCATCGTGTACCCTATTGCTATCTCCAACACCTTGGGTCGCCATTTTGCAGAAATTTTGAGCTCCTCCCACTATCGTCCTGCCTACCTCTATTGGAAATGAGCAGAGAAGACTCGGGCAATACCCTTCTCTTCTCAGAATCGTGAGTGTTACTGTGCTGCCTTTACTATGAGGAAGCTAGATCACGCTCTCACTTCATCTCAATCCTCCGCCCTGGACCAGACACTGTTAACTTTCAAATGTTGCAGCACCTTTCTCTTGTGGGCAAGCACTTTTTGCTTAATACGTACAACCGGACCTGGGTAGAGGGCATGTTTTCCAGCCACTGTCGTGAAACAACTGTCATACCCACACCTAAGCCCGGTAAGGACAAACAACTTCCTTCTGGCTATCACCCAATTTGTTTACCCATGTCATGAATGGTTTTCTGTGGAAATCCCAGACTGGCTGTGTTTTTCAATTTGGAGAAAGCCTATGACATTTGTTGGAGGACTAGTATTGTTTGTACTCTCTACACATGGGACCAACTGCCCCATCTCCTTGAGGAACTTTTAAAAGACGAGTTTTCGAAGTACGTATGGGGTCTGCCTCCTCGGACACCTTTATCAAGGAAAATGGTGTACCTCATGGTTCTGTCCTGAGTGTCGTCGTCTTTGCTGTCGCCATTAACACTACAATGGCCTGTCTCCTGCTGGGCATCTCTGGCTCTCTTTTTGTTGATAATTTTGCTATCTACTGCTGCTCTCCATGAACCTGTCTCATTGAGTGGTGTCTTCAGCAATGTCTCGATCATCTTTACTCACGGAGCATCGACAGTGGCTTTCGTTTTTCTACTTACAAAAACATTTGTATGAATTTCTGGCAGCACAGCTGGTTTCTCCCACCATTTCTACATCTTGGGCCTGTTGCTCTTCCATTCATTGAAACTACAAAATTCCTGAGGCTCCTGCTTTATACAAAACTATCTTGGTCCTCCCACTTCATGCTCCCTGCAGCTTTTTCGATGGGTGTGAACCATTCACCATCTTGGCTTCGTGCGGCAGTCCATCTTCACCTTGACCTTCATTCACTTTCTAAAGACACTGCACCAGGCTAGGTCTATTGCCTTCAGTTTCACGACCTATGCATGGAATTTTGCAATAGTATCTTTGTGTACACTGATGGCTCTTTGACTGACCGTGGGGTCGGGTGTGCCTTCAACGTCAACCAACATTTTTTGGTACTGACTTCTGGCACATTGCTCAGTATTTACAGCAGAGCTCTTCACCCTGTATCAGATCATGGAGTACATCTGGTGACATACTCTTTTCAACTGTGTCACTGCTCAGACTCTCTCAGCACCCTTCAAAGCCTCTGTGCACTGTAGACTGTCCATCCCTTAATGCACCGGTTCCAGGAAAGCTTCCACTTGCTCACTTTTTATGGAGCCACTGTGATGTTTATGTGGGTTCCAGGTCATATCGGTCCAAGAGGTTGGTGACACTGCTGCCAAAGCTGCATTCCTCGTACTTCAGCCCAATAATTCTTGCATTCCCTCTGATGATCTCTTGTAGCTTTCTGTCAGGAGGTGGTGTCACTTTGGCATCGCCACTGGTCCTCCATTCATAGGAATAAGCTCTTGGTTATTAAGCCTCTCCCAGTGGCTTGGACAACCTCCTCTCAGTCCTCCTGCGGCGAGGAGGTCATTTTAACTAGGTTGCATATTGGGCACTGCCTTTTTAGCCATCACCATTTGTTAAGTGGTGCTCCCCCACTACTTTGTGCACATTGCACCCAACTTTTAACTGTCTGCCGTTTCCTGAGGGAATGCCCTTTTTTTTTACCATTTACATTCCCGTTTGGGTTTGCCACCTGAGTTATTGGCCGTTTTAGTGAACAATGCGTGGGCTGTCGACCGTGTTTTACTTTTTATCAGTTGTAGCAATATGGTGAAGGCCATTTAATTTTTAGTTCTGGGCCTCAATTTCCCTATTGCGTAGTTCGTAGACCTTTCTCCACGTCCCTGTTTATAGCTGTCCTCTCTTCTGTCATTAAACGTTGACATGTAATCATTTTTAACTCCTCTCTTTATCTTTGTGTTTCACAGTTTTGGCATGGACACATATGACCCTAGTTGTTTTTGCGCCCTAAAACAAAATGGGGGAGAAATACAAAGCTCTTACATTCTTTTGTCAACTTATGTCCTTACCTCCCCTTGAGACCTCAAAATTTGTCGGGGAAAAATTCTAAAATGTGTCTGTGGAATCAGAGAAATATCAGGGAATTTCACTTGGAGAAACTTGCGGCAACCCTGATTTCAGGTTTTTATATATGGAAATTATTTTTGCTTCTAGTATTGCAGTTCTGAATTGCTGAGTTCATCTTAAACTAACTCTTGTTATTAATCACAAATACCATTAGGGAATATAACTTCTACAGGCATGTAAGTGTGAGAATCCATGGATCCCTGAAGAAGCTTTTTCAAGATGTAGAATAAATATTTTTTTCTGCTTAGCTGAAGTACCTCAGAAGATTATGCCATATGAGTAAACTGAGTGAAAGTGTGTTAGCAATCCTTTGTCCAGTTTCATACAGTAAGAGATTTCTAAGCACAAAATGGGCGGAACTAGCTCCTCGGTTAACTGACCCACATGTTGGTCTCACACGTGAGTGGTATCTGCATACCCAGGAACTTAGAACACGGGAGCCTAATTGCCCATTTATCCCTACTTTTGATATTCATATCTGTAAGTCGCTTTTATTTCTTTAGAACTGCACAATACAAGTTTTTAGGCATTAAGCTGGTACCTGTGGATCAGTACAAGCCTGTTCTGTTATTCTCCTGGATGTTTCTGGTATGGATGAGTTTTGATCTTGCATCAATAAGTTTGTGACAGTGCAAAACATTAGAGTTTTTCCAAAGCCCTCCAGTGCCCCAAGTAAATCATTTTTGTGGAATTGGCAGCAAACACTGTGTGCCACACCATATTTTATGTTCTCCCTTTTTGAGTTTAATCTTATTCCTGTCTTATCATTTGTTAATGTGACCTTCCATTTTCTGTAGTTAAAGTACAACTCAATCCATGCAAGGGGAAGACTTTTAATGCCATACTATTTTAGCTTCCCCTCACAAAATTACACTCCTGGAAATTGAAATAAGAACACCATGAATTCATTGTCCCAGGAAGGGGAAACTTTATTGACACATTCCTGGGGTCAGATACATCACATGATCACACTGACAGAACCACAGACACATAGACACAGGCAACAGAGCATGCACAATGTCGGCACTAGTACAGTGTATATCCACCTTTCGCAGCAATGCAGGCTGCTATTCTCCCATGGAGACGATCGTAGAGATGCTGGATGTAGTCCTGTGGAACGGCTTGCCATGCCATTTCCACCTGGCGCCTCAGTTGGATCAGCGTTCGTGCTGGACGTGCAGACCGCGTGAGACGACGCTTCATCCAGTCCCAAACATGCTCAATGGGGGACAGATCCGGAGATCTTGCTGGCCAGGGTAGTTGACTTACACCTTCTAGAGCACGTTGGGTGGCACGGGATACATGCGGACGTGCATTGTCCTGTTGGAACAGCAAGTTCCCTTGCCGGTCTAGGAATGGTAGAACGATGGGTTCGATGGCGGTTTGGATGTACCGTGCACTATTCAGTGTCCCCTCGATGATCACCAGTGGTGTACGGCCAGTGTAGGATATCACTCCCCACACCATGATGCTGGGTGTTGGCCCTGTGTGCCTCGGTCGTATGCAGTCCTGATTGTGGCGCTCACCCGCACGGCGCCAAACACGCATACGACCATCATTGGCACCAAGGCAGAAGCGACTCTCATCGCTGAAGACGACGCGTCTCCATTCGTCCCTCCATTCACGCCTGTCGCGACACCACTGGAGGCGGGCTGCACGATGTTGGGGCATGAGCGGAAGACGGCCTAACGGTGTGTGGGACCGTAGCCCAGCTTCATGGAGACGGTTGCGAATGGTCCTCGCCGATACCCCAGGAGCAACAGTGTCCCTAATTTGCTGGGAAGTGGCGGTGCAGTCCCCTACGGCACTGCGTAGGATCCTACGGTCTTGGCGTGCATCTGTGCATCGCTGCGGTCCGGTCCCAGGTCGACGGGCACGTGCACCTTCCGCCTACCACTGGCGACAACATCGATGTACTGTGGAGACCTCACGCCCCACGTGTTGAGCAATTCGGCGGTACGTCCACCCGGCCTCCCGCATGCCCACTATACGCCCTCGCTCAAAGTCCGTCAACTGCGCATACGGTTCACGTCCATGCTGTCACGGCATGCTACCAGTGTTAAAGACTGCGATGGAGCTCCGTATGCCACGGCAAACTGGCTGACACTGACGGCGGCGGTGCACAAATGCTGCGCAGCTAGCGCCATTCGACGGCCAACACCGTGGTTCCTGGTGTGTCCGCTGTGCCGTGCGTGTGATCATTGCTTGTACAGCCCTCTCGCAGTGTCCGGAGCAAGTATGGTGGGTGTGACACACCGGTGTCAATGTGTTCTTTTTTCCATTTCCAGGAGTGTATTTAATCTAAACAGTCAAAGGCTTTGGCAAGATGACAGAGGGGATAATTTCCACTATTTAATTCTACTGGAATTGAATTTGTGAGATATTATGTTGGATTCTCAGTATAGAAGCCTTTACAGAAGTCAAACTGTGTTGTTAAAAAGTTATTCTCTGAATGGTGGTTCACCATTCTAAGTGGATTTAGGTTGAAATACTATGCAGAGATGAAGAGGCTTACAAAGGCTGGTGAGATGCACCAAAGCAGTAGTTGGATGAAGACCACAACAGCAGACTTCAACTCAGTTTATTGATGGAAATCCAGCTCTTGCCGAAATTAGCTCTCTCTCTCTCTCTCTCTCTCTCTCTCTCTCTCTCTCTCTCTCTCTCTCTGACACACACACACACACACACACACACACACACACACACACACACACACACACACACACACTCACTCTTCCTTCTAGCTACCACTCCATCTCTCTTACCAGTGTGTTCGCAAGGTGATGGGACATATGATTCATGCCCGGATGATATGGTGGCTCGAGTCTCACAATTTTTGATGAATGCACAGTGTGGCTTTCAACACGGCATACTGCAGTTGACCGTCTCATTATTTTGCCCACCCATGTCATGAATGGTTTTCTGCAGAAATCCCAGACTGTCGCCGTGTTTTTCGATTTGGAGAAGGCCTATGACACCTGCTAGAGAGCTAGTACCCTCCATACTCTTCACATGTGGGGCTTCCGTGACCACCTAACCTGTTTCCTTCAGACATTTTTAAAAGACCGAGTTTTCGAGGTGCATGAAGGGTCTGCCTTGTTGGACACCTTTATCCAGGAAAATGGTGTGTCTCAGGTTTCCATTCTGAGTGTCATTCTCTTTGCTATCGCCATTAACCCTATAATGGCATGTCTCCCACTGGGCATCTCCGGCTCCCTTTTTTTTGATGATTTTGCCTTCTATTGCAGTTCTCTGTGAACCTGTCTCACTTAGTGGCATCTTCAGCAATGCCTTGATTGTCTTTACTCCTGGAGCATCGACAATGGCTTTCACTTTTCCACTGACAAAACTGTCTGTATGAATCCCACGAACGCTGACTGCAAATTTGTATGTCCGTCTGGTTATTTGACCTGTTGTGCTGCCATTCGCAAACAGCATTCCTGGAGGTGTTTTCCTACAGGATAACACTTGCTCACATACTGCTGTTGTAAGCCAACATGCTATAGTGTGTCAACATATTGCCTTGGCTTGCTCGATAACCAGCTCTACCTCCAATCGAGCACATATTGGACATCATCTGATGACAGCTTCAGCGCATCCACAAACATCATTAACTGTCCTTATATTGGCCAACAAAGTGCAACAGGCATGGAACTCCATTCCACAAACTGACACATGACACGTGTACTACAGCGTACCAGAATTTACATTTACATTTGCTGTGGCTTATCTCACACTTACATTGATCCCTGATCCTGCAACATTAATCACTTTACATATGTTGTCTCAACAAATATATTCCTGGTATTTCATTACTCTACATTAATTATTTTTTGGTGTTGCAAATTTTTCCGTCAGTGTACCTGGCCTTTCTTTAACCATCCCTGGTGCAATGCAGAATTTTCTTCCCAGTAGCGAGAAAATGCTGTTATTCCAATTTTGAAATCAGATAAATTGCCTCTTCAAACGGACAGCTGTCATCCAGATTGTTTACTCAGTGTCCTGCAAGTTACTTGAACATATGGTTAGTCGAAGGCTGTATTGTGTCCTTGAATCCCCGGGTCTTTTGGCTTCTATCCAGTGTGCTTTTCGCCAAGGGCGCTCTACTGAAGATAATTTAGTCCACTTGAAGTGTGTTATCTGAACAGCTTTTGCTCAGCATCAGTTCCTTGTTGCAGTTTTCATTGATCTGCATATATATCTTATGATACCACATGGTGCCATAACGTCCTTGCCACCTTAAAGGAGTGGGGCCTCCATGGTCCACTCATGATTTTTATCCAGAACTTTCTTCCATGTCACACTTTTTGGGTACAGGTTGGTGCCTCCTGTAGCATCCCCGTCTGCATTAGAAGGGGCTTGCACAAGGTTCTGTTTTGAGTGCCGCTCTCCTTTATGTGGCTATCAATGATCTGGCGGCAGCTGCATGACATATGGTGTCCCCATCTTTTTTGTTCGTCCGCGACGGCTATTGCTGGAGGCAGAATGCAGGGAGCAATACACTAAGCACAATCCTGCGCTTTCACTCATAGCATCCATTTTTTGGCTGCCATGACCTACGTTATGCATTTCTGCCATTGTGTTTTTTAGGACCGGTCTTTTATGCCTAGTTGACCTGGCTTCCCCGTCTTTGTCAACTAAAGCAGACATGTAGGTCGCACCTGAATGCTCTTCTATGCCTCAGCGACACCGACCGCGGTGTGGTCCACTCTAGTTTGGTATGGCTGAATGCAGCATTGGTGCAGTCACACCTAGATTACAGGAATCTCTCATATGACTTTTTATCAGCTACGACATTACGCCTGGATTCGATACACTATTGCGGGGTAAGACCGGTAACAGGTGCCTTTGGACTAGGCAGCAGTTCCACTATTGTGGGTTCTGCACCATCAAAAATTGATGGCAGCTGCTCGCCCATAGTACCCTAACTGTCATCTCCTCTTTCCAGATACGAGATTTACCTCCGAAAACGGCAACACAGGTCTGGGGTTACGATCACCAAGTTTGAGCCTTGGTCCAGCACACAGTTTTAATCTGCCAGGAAGTTTCATATCAGTGCACGCTATGCTGCAGAGTGAAAGTCTCATTCTAGAAAACTCTTCAACTGTAATTCCCTTTACATATTGGCTATTTTCTTCTTATATGGGGGACATGGTCTCATCTGAGAAGTGAAAGCAAGCCTGTAAAAGAAAGGGGGGTGGGGGCAGTTCTCAATTCTTGAGCAGTGACACTCTTTTTTTTTTTTTTTAAAAAAAAAAAGAAAGATCCTTTGTAATTTGGGTGAGTTTATGTTCAATCCTTGCACCCAATTTACTCTTTCATCTACCTACTTTTTTTCTCGTCTAGCAGAACGATATTTATGACCGTTGCTTAATACCTGTTTGTATCACTTACACTGCTGGTATTTATGAATTCTTTAGCATTTGACTCTGGAAAGACCATTTTTCTTTATAGTGAGGTCTTGCCAACAGCAAATTTTCTGGATGGAAAGTTGCCAATCTGCTCATATACTTTAAAATTTAAAAGTAAATCTAGCAATGCTAGAATGTATACAAAATACTGATATACCCATTATCAAGTTGTTGTTTAAAGATTCGCGACTTTTAAAACTTACGTAGATTATCTTTTTCATGATAGAACTTTACATAAGAAGTTATTAAGAACATTGTGAATATCACATGATGAACAATTGAATGACTAAAGCAGTGTTATCAACCCTCATTCATTGACACATGTAATAAATTCATCGAGGCAGTGAAGTCCAGAGCTGTTGTAAAAATTTCTGAAATTAAAAGTATATATTACCTAATGAAGGTAGTATTTTGGGGTGAAAGAGCACAATAATTATTATTTTTGGAATGTAATAATTCACTATGGCTTCATTTTAATTCTAATAAGTTTCACACTGTAATGAAACATTGTCTAAATGCCTCTCTCTCTCTCTCTCTCTCTCTCTCTCTCTCTCTCTCTCTCTCATTTGTTATAACTTACCGCTGTTATTTTGTATTTGTATTGCAGTCATTACATTAAAATTGGCTATATCGATTCTGCAATTTATACTATTATGTTATTGCTAAGAATTGATTTAAAGAATAAACGTATATATTTATTTATAAGATTTTGTAAATTTATACCACTGGAACTCTTTCAAAATATTTGATTGCGTAATACTGCCAATAAATACAATGACTTTCTTTCTTCTGTTTATGATTGTAATAGATGTTGGACACGTTGATTCCAAGTATGTTATACAGAAACGCAGTGATTTTTTACAAAAGGCAAAACTATGTGTTCGAAGAATTGTGGAGAGGAGGGTACGTGATGTATTTTAAGTAGGTTATAAAGAGTGACTATAACAACAAAAACAATATATTATTTATAAAATTATTTAATTGAATAGATAAAAAATCTACTCACCAAGTGGCAGCAGAACATACACATAAAAGACTGTTATGATTGGCAAGCTTTCGGAGCCAGTGGTTCCTCCAGACAGAAGCATTGAAGGGGAAGAAAGAAGGGTAAAGGAAAAGGCCTGGAGAGTTCCAGGAAAAGGTGTAGATTTTGGGAAAGTCACCCAGAACTGCAGATCAGGCGAAAAATAGAAACGACACATGTCATATACCAGCTATTATGTAAACACTGTTCAGCTTTCTACATCTGCATGACTACCACCAAATTATTAGTTACAATAAATGGGCATAGGCATAGTGTATATACTGGAAACTCACAATATCCTGTTGCAGGGCATGCTCTACAACATGGCATACGTGACCTCGACACTTGTTTCACCACACATGCCACCTGGATTCTTCCGCCAGACACCAGTTTTTCAGAACTCCGCAGGTGGGAACTAGCACTACAACGTGTCCTTGGTTCTCACCACCCACCTCGCTTTAATTTACGTTAATTTCTGCTGTCTCAGCCTTTCTTCACTGCAATTACTCTTTGCTTCACTCCGTTTTAGCTTTCTACATCTTTCATTGTCTTTCCCGTCTATTTTCACTACCCCCTTCCGCAGCTGTTGTATACAATACGCTTAGCTTCTCACTCTTATTAACTCATGTACAGTTTTAGTAGTAATCTCTGTCTTGCATATTACCCTGTCTTCCACCTTTAAGCTCTCAGGTTTCCGAATCTTGCCCGATGCAGTCCCCAACAATTAGTCTTTCCTTCTCATCCTGTACGGTAAGTCACCCATGACTCACGGTTCTGGGTAACTTTCCCAAAATCTACCCCTTTTCTTAGACCTCTCCAGTCCTTTTCCTTCACCCTTCTTGCTTCCCCTGCAACCCTTTAGCCTGAAGGAGGAGTCACTGGCTCCAAACGCTTGCCTATCACAACAGTCTTTTATGTGTGTGTTCTGCCACTGCTTGGCGAGTAGATTTTTTATCTATCCAATTAAATAATTTTATAAAGAGTATCTGTGTGTGATGTTTTTATTGGTATACAACTTGTTATAAACAAAACTTATTTTTACCATTTAATATGTTTCCAGATATTTACCAGTGGGAAAGATGAAATTGGGTTGATTGTACTTGGTTCTGACAAGACACAGACTCTACTTGATTACCCAAATGTGAGTGTGGAATTTCCTCTTGCACTGCCTACATGGCAGATGATACCCTTTGTGGAGAAATCTTTACATGAAAGAGAAATAAAAACAGATTGGATAGATGGTGTTGTTGTTGGCATGCAAGTCTTGAAAGATGAGCTAGAGTAAGTATTTAAAGCTGTCTGTTTCATGACATTCCTGGAACATGTTCCAGAATGTGTGTTACACAAATCACAGCGACATAGTTGTGACTTTATAAATTTGAATCAATATGTTTTTGTAATGAAAAGGAAACAGAAGGCACAATACCTGCAGAAATAGGAAATTTTTTTGTGTGATTTTACTGTATGAATGTTTTTTACAGTTTTTCAGCTCAATAATTAAGGAGGTATTGATACAAGGCTTTGCCAAAAATCAATCTGTCACCTACAATTCCAGCCCTGTCACTGGCATTCCCTATCCCCACAACATGACTGGGCCACCATGAAAGCAGCCACATCATTGTCAAATTCACTGAAACTACTGCATAGCAATTTACTTGAGTATGGCTGCTGTTGTGGTCTTCAGTTTGGTTTAAGCACTGCGTCAATACCTTCTCTTCATAGCACTCGGAGGTCGCGATCTGCGACTGTTTTTACAAATGGCAAGAGAACTTTTCCTCTAGTTGCTTGTTTTTCAGTGAAAGATGCAAATATTTTAGAATGTAGTGCCTTATGTATATCTGTTAGAATAGCCACAAGGTCTGAAAGTTATTTTCAAATGATTGAGCTCTTCTACAGAGTATTGAAATTCACAGATTCTTCCAACCTGGTCCACCAATGTCTTACATACTCCTCTTCCTCCATGGATTGTTTCCAGCATTTGGAGATGAAACATTAGGCAGCAAAACGTGCCTTATAACCAAAATCTAATGAACATATAATTAAATTAACCAAAGATGTAATGTTGCACTCTCAGGTAAGACTGATCTTGAATGCAAAGCCTAAGTGGAAATTAAATGTACGCTGCAACATTCATCACACTTTTTGTTATTGAAATTATTCACAGTGCCATAGGGAGAACTGAGTTTATGTGTTTTGTAGAGTCAGATACACGCTGTGGTGCAGGGTGCTGTCCGTTATTCTCCTGACTATGATGTGCAGGAATGGTAGTCTTCCTTCTTCTTTGGTCTCCATAGTGAATTTGATTTTGTGGCGTGTGGAGTTCAGATGTACAAAGAAGTCAAGAAGTTTGTCTCTTCCATGAGGCCAGATGACAAGTGTGTTATCCACATAACAGAAGAAGAAGAAGAGGAAGAAGAAGAAGGATTTCCATTTGGATGACATCAGGGCCTCTTCCTCGAAGTGCACCGTAAATATATTCACAATCTCTGGTCAGAGTGGGCTGCCTATTGTGACTCCATCTGTTTGCGGGAGGGGGGTGTGCCACGAGTCAGTGAAGTGGGAAAGCTGACCAAGTAATATGTGTGACGTGTCATACCTCGACCGATATTGAGAACAGAATAAAAAATTCAGAGGCATTACTTTTCAGCACTCCCATGCATATTCTGTATGCAAGATAAGCTTATGGAGCAGGTTTCTCATTCAGAAATTCTATTTCGGTGTTGATTGTTTACACGAAGACCGTGTTAAGCATAATGGAAGAAGGAGAAATGTTTATCAGCATTCCAGATTTGGCAGTGGCAGGCTCATGGTCTGCTGAGACTCTGGTTTATTGTTTCACTATATTGCTGCTTGCATTGCTCAGAATCTCATTTTGTGCGAACATAGAATTGGTAGGTTCAGGAGGGCCATGCTAAATGCCTTGCAGGGCCTCAGTAGTGCCACCCAACTAGCACCTGAGAGGGCAGACAAGTGTTTGCTCATGCGTACGTGATCCTGCAGTGAAGTTGTGTACATTTAGTCAGGAAGTGGGCTTGTATACAGTGAGACAAGTATCCACACAGACAATGTGATGGCATCTGGAGCAGCACAGACTGTCAAGCCCTTAATGCAGCTCTAGAGAGAGGTGAACTGACAGTGGTGCAACTAACAACAATGCCAGACACAGGAATGGCACTGTGTCATCGTATCAGATGAGTCTCGGTTCTGTAACATCGTCACAATTGATGTACTTGTGTGTGGAGGCTCTGATGCCAACAGACCTGGCCAGATTGTACCTGTCATTCCCATGCGGGTCCAGCATGTGATGTGATGGTATGGGGTGCAACTGGATACATGTCACAACCTCTGGTTCACATAGCCAGTAATTTGGACAGCAGCCATTGCATTTGTGTTTTGTTAAGGCCTATCGCTGTGCCGCATTTTCAAGGGCTCCGTGATGTTATCTTTTAACAAGATAATGCAAGACTACACATCACCTGAGCTGTACTGAGCTACCTCGATACAGAGAGTGTTCCACTGTTGCCATATCCAGCATTTTCTTCAAACCTGTCACCTGTGGAGAACATCTGTTCACAGGATGCCAAGAGATGGGTATGCCACCAGTCGCCAGCCACCAGTCGCCAACCACTACAGTTGATGAACTCTGACATATGACATACAGTTGAGTAGCATGAATTAATGTACCCATGGCTGTAATCCAACCTCGATTTGATATCCAGTGTGATGAGAGCTGTTCTGCTGTTCCAGTTTCAATACTGAAATTCATATATTATTTTTATGCTATCCTTACCAGATTGGACTGTGGTGTCATACAGCATAAAATACCTTACAACATGTTGAATCAGTGATGAGAAGTGTAGAACAGCCAGCAGGGGAAAGATGTTGGCAATGCGACAGCTTTTATGTAGAACAGCAGTACAGTGTTTTACAGTGCATAATGCTTCCTCAGATTGAGAACAAAATGTGCGGTTTGCTGTCATCCATTTTCACAAACATAGCCTTGAAAAATAATGTTGACATTACTGTGCATTTCACTCTGAGGCATATTGCACTCTGAGAATGTTCATCGAATTCAGTTACTTTGTATTATATTTCAGTAACAGTGACATAATAGCAAATTGGACTGTATGAGTTTTTATGGATTTTTTTTCCAGAGACACACTACCATTTCTTCAGATTTATTTTATTTGGGTATAAATCCTTTCCAGCATATATGCTGTACACAAAATGTTGAACATAAAATATAGCTATCTGCTGATTTAACATCTTGCTGAGTATACCAGTACAATGTTTTGTTGTAACAAATAGTTCAATGTATTTTACACACTTATAAACTTATTTATACAGTTATAGTAATTTATACCATTACATTAATGTTGTACCTTAATGTTCTGGAAGATGATATTATAAGGAACCTCATACTTTTCCTGGATGATAGAGTTGTCTATAATGAATTATTGCCTGAAAAAGATCTGTACAAATTTGAGTCAGATCATAACATTTCAAATTGGTCCAAAGATGGGCAACTGAGTTTAAGTTTTCAGAAATGTAAATTGGAGCACATCACAAAACAAATAAAAGACAGTATTGTATGACTACATTATCAAATAATCACAGTTTTAATTGGTCAACTCATACAAATATCTGGATGAAATGAAATGGTGACATAGACTCACTTGTAGGCAAAGCAGAATGCAGACTTCAATTCGTTGGTAAGATACTGGAAAATGCAATCAGTCGATAGAGGACATTGCTTACAAAATACTTGTGTGGCCCATTCTAGAATATTGCTTAAGTATGACCCATAACAAATAAGGGTAATGGCAGACATTGAATGTATACAAAATAGTGTAGCATGAATGATCATAGATTTATTTGATGCATGGGAGAGCATCAAGAAGCTACTAAAAATTGGAAATGCCAGACAAGTGAAGATAGACGCCAAATATATGACAAAACCCAACTTATGAAATTTCAGGAACATGTATTAAGCGAGGTATTTAGGGATTATACAATAACCGCATATGTATCACTCCTATAGGGGCCATGAAGGCAAGATTAATTACAGCATGCACAGAACCATTTAAAGAATCATTCTTCCCACACTCCACATGAGCACTGAATGGGGAAAAACCATAATGTGTGGTACAACAATGTACTTTGTCGGACAAACCCACAGTGGTTTATACAGTGTGCATGGAGACATGGAATCAGTTGACAGTAGTGGTAATGGTTCATATTGATTCCCATTTCTCTGTTTCAGTAGGTGATCTTATGCCTCTAATTATTTTTTCATTGCTATCTTAACTTGCATTCTTCAATTCAGTTTATTAACCCTTCTTATCTCTTTGTATTAGGGCAAATGTACAGTTAACTTTTAAGGAATTTGTATTTTCAATTTATCAACTGGAGTTTTGTTTCATATGCAGCAGAAATGTTACAAATTATTTGTTTCAGTTTGTTTAGAATAATTTGCTGTTTCACAGGTGCCCTGAAAAAAATAAAAGATCGCGAAAGTGTCTTAATGACAACCGATGGCCTCATATTGACAAGACAGCTGGTTGCCTTACAGAGGGCAGGGCTTGACGGTCTGAACATCTGCTTAGACACCCTGCAGTCCCAATGCTACAACCAGATCACGAGGAGGAAAGGCTGGGAGCGTGCCATGGCTGGCATAGATCTAGCCTTGCAACTTGAATACGACCCTGTGAAGGTATTACTAGTGCAGCTGTCATCGCATGCAGACTTTCATAAGCAAGAGATATAAATCTGTTGTTAAGAATATCAATACAAGAATCACCATTTTAAAGCAGTACGCCCTCGCCCTCGACTCCATCCCCGCTCCCACCCTCACCCCTGTCTCCACACTGCAGCTGAAAGTGAAGGAAGGTATATTAAGACAGAAGAAGTAAATTTTAGCTGAAGATGCTAACAGTTTCGTAGTTTATACAACATAAAAAAGTATGCCTTGCAAGTTTACCAATTAAATATCTTATATTTTCCTCCCAAGAGAGTCTTATGAGACTCAAGATCTTTACAGTTTCTCTTTTTTTCTTTTGTGTCTTTAGTTTAAAATAAGTTTCCTCTATTGTGGTGTTGTTTTGAAAAAATACTCAATTGTTTGGAAAAATTATTCTTAATTCTGTAGTCACACTTTTGTTGTGTCTAAGTACTACTGGTTACAGTAGCGAGTACCAGCATCAGTTCATCTTATTATCAAAAATTTCTTTGCAAAATAAAAGCTGACCACTGTGGCCGAGCGGTTCTAGGCACTTCAGTCCGGAACCATGCTGCTGCTACGGTCGCAGGTTCGAATCCTGCCTCAGGCAGGGATGTCCTTAGGATAGTTAGGTTTAAGTACTTCTAAGTCTGGGGGACTGATGACCTCAGATGTTAAGTCCCATAGTGCTTAGAGCCATTTGAACCATTTTGCAAAATAAAAAGCTTCTGTACAACTGCAAACTAGACATACCATTTTCAGGGTGCAGTTCACATCTATTGAAAGCACAACAGTGACCTTTACTTTTAGTAGATAAGACACCTACTGGGGTAAGTGACTTGATGAATGCACACAAGAAGTTGTCATTTATTCCATATGTAGCTGCCATGCAGAATCATATTTTGTATTAGTTTGTCCTTACTCTTCCAAAAGGTTAAACCTTGTCTCTGCAGCCACAGCTTCCTCTCTTCAGCAGTTGTTTTCAGCTCCATGTGTGAAGAAAATCCCATTCATTGATCATATTGTTTAAGTAGGATGTTCTCAGTCATCCCCTTGTTTTCTTACCTATGATCTTGCCTTCAGAAATGTTTTTTAAAAGATTATCATCTCCAGTTAAGTGTCCAGTGTATTTTGCTTTGCTCTGGCCTATAACTTTCAGTGGTTCCTTCTTCTCTCCTATTTCCTTTAATTTTTCTGTCAATGCAGCTAGTTCTTGTACTTCTCCTCCAGAACCACATTTCAGCAGGTTTGAGGTGAGCTTCCTTTGGCTTTTCTAATGTACAGATTTTGCATCTGTGTGTCAGAACACTCCACACAAAGATCTTTACAAATATTTTCTTAATGTGGGAGCTGATATGTTTATTCAGTTGCAGCTTCTTCTTATTTTGGAAGGAGCTCTTCACCTGTGCTATTCTTTTCTTGAATGCCTTGAAATATTGATTGTTTTCTTGCAAAATGCTACTGAGATAGTGAATTTCAGTTCCTTTCTTGAGTTGCTCATTGCCTGTTCTTGCGTCAGTCCTGCCTCCACCTCCTTTCTTGTTTGTAGCCATAACTTTTGTCTTCTTTGTATTCATTTTTAGCTTTAGTTTTACCATTTCTTGATTTAAGGCCTGAAACATTTTATTTAGTTCCTACTCTGATTTACTATTGTGATGTCGTCAATCTGCAGTGTATATGCATGCAATTAAATTTCCATATCGACATCATGCTCCAAAAACCACCTAACTGTGTGTGACAGGGGGTACGTCTCATGCCACCAACTGACCCCCTCTGCCTTGTTCCACTTGTGAACAGTGTTTGGGAAGAATGACTGTCAGTACGCTTCTGTATTATCTCTAACTTCTCAAATTTTCTTCTCGTGATCATTTCGTGAATTGTATATGAGAGAAACTATTATGTTGTCAGACTCTTCTCGGAAACTACTCTCTCGAAACATGGGTAGTAAATCTTTCCGTGATGCACAACTGCTCTCTTATGGCATCTACCGCTGGAGTTGCTGAGCATCTCTGTAATGATCTCACAGTGACTAAATGATTCTGTGACAAAACACTCCGCACTTCATTGGATCTTCTTTCTCTCTTCTGTCAGTCGTACTGGGTAAGGACACAGGGGTAATTTACATTCACTTAAGATTCTTCCTGTGGATGTTAGTCTGGCATCTGCTTTTCTATTGCTGTTTTGTGTGATCATTCCACTTTAAGGTTGCTCTGAATAGTTACTTCTAGATATTTTATGGTAGATTCTGTTTCCAGCAATTTGTCATTAATAGTGTAGTTGTACAGTATTGGATTTCTTTTCCTGTGTGTGTGTGTGTGTGTGTGTGTGTGTGTGTGTGTGTGTGTGTGTGTGTGATATGTTACATTTATTTATGTGCAGGGTCAACTGCCAGAGCCTGCATCATTCACCAATCCTTTGCAGGTCATTGTGCAAATTGATACTGTCTTCTGTTGTTGACACTTTCTTATGGACAAGTGTAATACCTGTGAACAATATTAAGGAGCCTCTGACACTTTCTACTGGATCATTTATATACATTGTAAATGTAATGGCCCTATCACATTTCCTTGGAGTATTCCAGAAATTACCTTTTGATTCTTGTCATCTTTTCTTTGTTGTTGTTATTACTTCCTTGATGAACATATTAAGGAAGTAAGGTGATAGAAGGCACCCGTCTCTCACTGCCCTTCTGGTTTTCCTTCTTTCATATCCGGTTCAGTACTCTGACTTTTGTATATACTCAAAATTAATCATCTGTCCTTCCAGTTTGGACATTACTTTAAGGAATGATGATATAATGGTAATCTGTTTATTAAACAATATTTTAATGATACACTATGCTTTCTGATCATATAGTGGCTTGATGATGGAATTTGATACTGAAATTAGTAATCATTAGACAAAATAAAAGTGAAGCTATAATAAAAGAAAGTAATATTTTGGATCATGTCAGTCGTTGTTCCAAACAACTGCACGTCAGGAATAGGTTCAAATGGCTCTGAGCACTATGCAACTTAACTTCTGAGGTCATCAGTCGCCTAGAACTTAGAACTAATTAAACCTAACTAACCTAAAGACATCACACACATCCATGCCCGAGGCAGGATTCGAACCTGCGAACGTAGCGGTCACTCGGTTCCAGACTGTAGCGCCTAGAACCGCATGGCCACTCCGGCTGCCTAGGAATAGGTACTAAATTATTTGTCCGCTGATGACCTCACAGCTTAGAACACTAAAAAACAAATGTTAATTGTTTGTTATGTGCCCTGGTAGAGTGTACAACTGTTTACAGTTCACAATTGGTTGTTGGAGCTTGGGCGTTACTCACATAGTGTATTTGGTGCACAGTGCAGAAAAAGGCAGTGTCCAGAAAAGTAAACAAATGTAAAGGCAAAAGTTTCATGACAGGATGTTGTGTCACCATACTTGGAAGACAATTATAGCCAAAGACAGAAATTTAAAGGAACTGGCTCATTTGAGCTGTGGAGACCTAGTCGAGGATTCTCAGTAGATAATTGTTAGCACAGTAGAATTTATAAAGAGACAATGTCAGTTCATGTGAGGGAAGGTTGATTGGTAAGTACCTATCAGCTTTCTCATAAAACTCACAATTTGAAGAATACACATCAAGGAAAAGGTAGAAGTCCAACAGTGTCAAATCTAGACAATAATATCGATCATCCAACAGTTTTGCAAAATCCCCAGTTGTACTTACTTTACTTACTTACTTACTAACTTACTCAGATTTGCTGTGTACCATACAAGGAACTGGTTTCCACTAGTTCACTCGATCAGCTGCCAAGTTCTCACCTTCCTCCAAGTTTGTGTCCATGCATTGAAGATTCATTGCAAAAGTTCCAGGTGTTAAAAGGTCTTCCTGTACATCTGTATCAGTCCATTGATTTCCACAACAGTGTTGATTTTGGGATTCTTCCACCTTACATGTGTAGAACATAACCTGCAATCTTCAGTCTTCTTTCAACAATAATTTTGTGCAGGCTGTGTAGACCTCGTATTCTCAGCACTACATCGTTTGTAACTTGGTCGGGTTAACATCTTCAGAATTCATCTCTAGCATTGTTGGTGAAAAATATGGAGACTGTGTGCTGATTTTAATGACATTTTCCAAGTCTCACAAATATAAACAATAAAGGAGTACAGGCAAAGCTTTGTTGACATATTACAGACCTAATTGCCATATGGACTGATTTTCCAGTTCTGCTGGTGATTTCTGCATCTGTGACCTCATTATTACATATAATGCTACCGAGATATGGCAATCTGTCAACATCTTGTAGTATCTTCTATTGCACTGTAATCGGGGAAGAGACGAGTAATTTCCACTTACTTTGCACATTCTGTTTGCCTTATCTCTATTAATTTTCAGCCGTACACAATAGGGCATTTAATGAGAAAGCAGATAAAAATTAACTTGATGCCTTCCAAGGTGACGGTCTCTACTAAGTCTCTACTCCTTCAAGTCTGACTATGTAAGTGTAGACCAGAGATGGTTTAAATTCAGAGAAATAGTATCGACATCAATTAAGAGATATATACCAAATAAATTGAATGGATACCAAATAAATTAAAAGGGTGGTGCACAAAATATGTCAAAACTCAGCTGCAGAAGCAATGAAAAAAAGCATGTCAAAATTTAAAAGAATGCAAAATCTCCAAGATTAGCGATGTTTTACTGAAGCTCGAAACTTAGGGTGGGTTTCAGTGGAAGATGTGTTTAATAATTCCCATAGTGAAACTTCGTTTTGAAATCTGGAAGAAAATCCAAAGAGGTTCTGGTTGAATGTATAGTACACCAATGGCAAGACACAACCAATACCTTCACTGCGCAATAGCTGTGGTAATGTTACTGATGACAGTGCTACTAAAGCAGAGTTACTAAACACGGATTTCTGAAATTTCTTCACCAAAGACAACAAAGTAAATATTGCAGTATTCAAATCAAGAACAACTGCAACTGTGAGTAACTTAGTAGTAGCTCTCCTCAGTGTCATAAACCATTTATGTTTCTTTCAGAGAATGTTGATACAATAGCTCCATTAGAAATCATATATAGCCGCTCATTTGATAAAGATCCATACCTAGAGACTGAAAAGTTGCTCAGGTCACACCAATGCTCAAGAAAGAAAACAGGAGTAATCTACTAAATAACAGACTCATATCACTAAAGTTGATTTGCGTTAGGATTTTGGAACATATATTGTGTTTGAATATTTTGAATTATCTCAAAGGTAATGATTCATTGATAAATAGCTAAGATAGATTCAGAAATATCGACCTTTTAAAACACAGCTAGCTCTTTAGTCACACAAAGTAATAAGTGCTGTCGACTGGGGATCTCAAATTGATTCCATATTTGTAGATTTCCAGAAGACTTTTTGAAACAGTTCCTCACAAGCATTTTCTAATCATATGGTGTGCCTATGGAGTATTGTCTGAGTTGTACAACTGGATGTGTGGTTTCCTGTCAGAAAGGTCACAGTTCATAGCTATTGATGGAAAATCGTCAAGTAAAACAGAAGTGATATCTGACATTCCTCAAGGAAGTGTTATAGACCACCTGCTGTTGCCGATCTACATTAACAATTTAAGAGAGAATCTGAGCAGTCCTCTTAGATGATGCTATCATTTACAGTCTCGCAAATCATTTACTGTCTTGTAAAGTGATCAGATGATCAAAATGAACTGCAAAATGATTTAGGCTACCTATCCATATGATGCAAAAAGTGGTAACTGACCTTAAATAATAAAAATTTTTATGTCATCTGCACGAGTAGTAAAAGGCATCTACTAAATTTTGTTTACATGATAATTCACACAGATCTAAAGGCTGTGAAGTCTACTGAATACTTAGGAATTACATTTACAAATAACTTAAATTGGAATGCTCGCATAGATAATGCGGTGGCAAAGCAAACAAAAGACTGTGATTTAATAGTAAAACATTTAGAAGATTAGGATTACTAAAGAGACTATCTACAACTATACTTGTCTGTCCTCTTTTGGAGTATTCTGCATGGTGTGGGATCCTTACCAGATAGGACTGACAGAGGACATCATTTAAAAGTTCAAAGAAAGGCAGCTCATTTTGTATTATTGGGAAACAGGAAAGTGCATGCCACAGATATCACATGTGAATTGGGGTGGCAGTCATTAAAGCAAAAGCATTTTGCTGGAGCAGGTTCTTAAAATTTCAATCATCAACTTTCTCCTCCGAATGTGAAAATATTTTGTTAGAGCCCTCTTACATAGGGAGAAATGATCATTGTAATGAAATAAGAGAAATCAGAGCTTGTACGGAAGTATTGAAGTGTTTGTTTTTCCTCAAATGCTGTAGGGGAGTGGAATGGTAGATAAATAGGTTGAGGGTGGTTCTCTGAACCCTCTGCCAGCATTCAATTGTGAATTACAGACTAGTCATGCAGATATAGATAATGTAGATAGGCTTTCAATATTGTGCACCGATTCTCTAATTTTATACATTGCTCAAATACTTTCGTGGCGCTTTGGAGTGACCCCTTTAAAATAAAAATTTACCAGTCTTCTTAATATGTATTTTGGTAATGAGGTTGATAAGAAGTTACAACAATACTTTCGTATTACTCCCCAGTTTTGGGTTTTATTAATGAACAAAATCGCCGCAGTGTTCCATAACAATTACGGGTTGAAGTTTCCTGCTGATGGAACCAATATGATTTTCTGTGTTTCTGAGCATACAGGTTGTGTACGCTGTTTGGAGTCTGGTGTATGCTGAATCAAATGTTTTTATTGTTGTGATCTTCCATCTGAAGATTGGTTTCATGGAGTTGCCCATGCTAGCCTATCCTGTGTGACCCTCTTCACCTCTGCGTAACTACTACAGCGTACAATAACTTGAACTTGCTTACTGCAGTCAGTTTTTGGTCTCCTACAGTTGTTACCCCCATTATATTCACAGATGACCACATATTGTGGAAATTGCATATTGTAATGTAGGATGCAATAATAACGTACGGAAAGTTTCTGTTGAAAATTACGAATTATTTAGGAATAAAGCAGATGGCTCACCAAAAGGCAGAAGCACTGTCTCATTGATAGGCACACAAACAAAAGGTTTGTAGAATGAGATTTTCACTGTGCAGTGGAGTGTGCACTGATATGAAACTTCGTGGCAGATTAAAAGTGTGTGCCGGACTAAGAGTCAAACTTGGGACCTTTGCCTTTTGTGGGCAAGTGCTCTACCATCTGAGCTATCCATGCATGACTCACGACCCGTACTCACAGCTTTACTTCCACCAGTACCTCGTCTTCTACCTTCCAAGCTAAAAGGTACGTTGCTTGGCGAGCTTCCAGAATGCACTTTCTTTTTCTAGCTGTAGGGAAAACATGCGCGCGCGTGCACACACACACACACACACACACACACACACACACACACACACACACACACTCACTCACATGCACATGCATGTCTCCTTATGTTGTGGTCGCTCAACTGCCAGCTCTTTACTGGCCCATGGTGAGTGTTCTGGAGTGAGGTGGGGCTTTAGAGTGGGGTAGGATGGGGTGGGTTGAGGCAATGTGAGGGATGGAGAGAGATGGGAGGGGTTTGGAGGGCAGCATTTAGTGGCTCGTGGGAGAGTGGGGAGCCATCTGTGGGCTATCTAGGGGTGCAGGTAGAGGGGTCAGGCGACAGACAGCTGGGCACTCATAGACTAGGGTGTGACGTGAGATAACAGCACACAACTAGCTGATTGGGAAGGGGGGAGAGGGGGGGGGAGGGGTGGGGCAGGGGCGTGTGTGTGTGTGGGGGGGGGGGGGGGGGGCAGGGGGGCTGGTAGTTAACTTGGATTTAGGCCAGGAAGCAAAGGATGTGCTGTAAGTATGGCTACGAAAGTTGAGTATTCTTAAATAAGATCAGCTGGTGGCAATGTATTGGAAAGTAACTGGCACACAAAGTGCAATTTTGGCTCCTTTTTCTTTGTGAATTTTAAATAGTCTGCAGAGCAAATTGAATTAGGAGGATCAGGCATTTGTGTGGGTCTAGGAAAGTAAATTGTAGAGCCAGATAAAAGGCGCGCAAGACAGGAGGGGTACTACTGCTCATCACTGCTGTATCGTGCTACTATTACATGTCAGTGTGAGTGCACCGAGAGTGGTGTTGCCGTACATGCGTCTTTAAATTGGTCACCCACTGATCATTGCTGGCTGGCTGCTGGATTCTGTCTCTGGGAGCCAAGCGTGTGGCGCGGTCGCTGCCATGCCATCTGCTGGTGACTCGCACATATATTAGTGTGGAACAGTGCTGACTGATTCTCTGTGTGATTCTAGTTTGTAATGTGCACATCAGTGTTCTGTGCCTTGTTGAGTCCTTAGAGGCATATTGTTCGGAGGTTATTATTAAAGCCATATTTGTGTGACTTGGATCACACTTCAGTATTACTTGGTTATTACATCACCACAAACATATGGACCGGGAATGTACATGCTTTGACAGTTTGCTACGTCTCTCTCTTCTAGGACTGACATGGTAGCTGCCTTGCATTTCTTAATGACTCTGACCTTGTCAACCACAAACCGAATCTTAGTACAGTCATGATTTCCCTGAAGAGATTACATGACAGCAGAGACTTGTAAAATTGTGTTACCCATTTCTCCAGCCAGTGAAGATTCATTCTGTACCTTCAGATACAGTGTCATGTAGGAGTAGAACAGCAAGAAATACGTAGCTCCTCTAACCGTAATGACAGTTTATCACCTCCCAACACTACATGTGCCAATGTTTCAGTGCATTTTTGAATATGTTTGTTAACAGATTCATCAACACAACAAAAATTTACGATCTCAGTAGCATCTTATTTCTTAACTCATACTTTACTATTCATCAGAATCTTCATCGCTGCTCTTTGATTCGTCAGAGCTCCCTGCCATACTTTGTTTTATTTCATAGTCAGAATTAGGTGAAATACCACCTACCGTATTTACTCAAATCTAAGCTGCACTCAAACCTGAAAAATGAGACTCGAAATAAAGAAAGGAAAAAAAAAAAAAAATTCCCGAATCTAAGCCGCACCTGAAATTTGAGACTCGAAGTTCAAGGGCAGAGAAAAGTTTTAGGCTGCACCTCCAAATCGAAACAAAGTTGGTCCATTGTAATATGAGACACAATTTAGGTCGAATGAATGACGATACAGCTACAGTAGTTTGGTTTGAGTCGTAAGCTTAGCACTTAAGCTTTACCAGGTAGCCTTTGCTATGCGTCAGGCCCTCCGTCCGTATTTATACTGGTACCCTTCCTTTTTCACATGCTTCGTCTGGTTTGAATCAATTGCTTATTTTGCTTTGATCTGATAAGTGCCGTTTTCCTTGTTATAGGCGTTTATGTCACTCTAAGCTGAAAATACATTACTGTACTGTGTCATGCATTGTTTGTCGCATTCTGATAGTGCGTGTTTGCGGCCTGTCGTCGCTCGCGGCATGTCTTGCTTTTATGCACGCTACCACCGCCTACAATCAAAAAAAAAAAAAAAAAAAAAAAAAAAAAGAGAGGGAAATCATCTCATTAGCGAAACAATGGCAAGAGACTATTTGTTGTTACTTACACTGCTGCTTTCTTTGATAATGATCAACAAGAACCAAATAATAGACTGTGTATGATAGAACATGTTCTGAACGAGAGTTAGGCGAAAATTTATCTCCGTTTGAAAATCTTTGCGGCCGCTTCTTTAGTACATCAAATTCTGCACAGAAATTAGAGTCATCTTAGATTTAAAAATCTAGTCAGTTGCCGTGCTTCAGTTCTGACTGTATCACTATTAGGCATAAGAATAATACGAATATAAACATGACACGATACGTATATTCTTCCACATTTGCTGTTGTCTCACTCTAGTTTCGTAGTTTATTAGGCAGACAGGATTTAAATAAGATAGCAGCAAACACGAAAGAATATGTGGCAACATGTTTATATTCGTATTACTCTTATGATGAAGAGAATACTGCATGTGATTCACATTTCATCAGGTTCCTATAAGCAACCATCTCTTCTCACAGGTAGGAAAAAATTCAGAACGTAGAGTTGGCCATATTGACAAACATCCGAAACAGTCTTGCCAGTCGGATTTTCGTAATACATTGAAGTTCTGCTACATTCGAAGATGAACAATACGGAATTTATATTTACTTCGTTGGATAATGTATGAAAATCGTCTTCCACCTTTTTTTTTTAATTTATTTACTGACGCAGAGGTTTTGGCGCAAGTATTTATCTTTGTGCCTACGAAGCATGCCTGTGTAGCGCTACATATATTCGACGGCAAAAGTTAGTTGTGGCAGCACCTACCGACATTTTTCAGAACTTCCACTTGCTTTGCACTCGATTCTAAGCTGCAGGCGGTTTTTTGGATTACAAAAACCAGAAAAAATGCGGCTTACATTTGAGTAAATACGGTACATCCTCTCCTTTGGATTCAACTTCTTAAGTATTATCTTTCAAGTCAACACCTGCTAATCTGTGAGACCGAAATGATGAGCCATACTACTCTATTTCACTGTGCCTGTTTGTTTCATTTGTATAACATTTTATTCCATCATAGATGCTGCACTTACAGTTTCATATATGCATTGCAGCAGCAGACACAATAAAAGTAGCAATCAGCAGTGCTTAGTTTGTGAATGGGTAAAAAATATGCCGTTGTCCCAGTTCCACATATCCCCAAAATTTGATTCTGCCAAATTCTGTACTCTCTGAAATCGAATGTTTAATCCAAAGATGAAAGTGAACAAGTTTGATGCAGTATTGCTAATATTGTTTATTACTCATCTTGCTGGATGAAGTGCATACTGTGTCCTTTCTGAAAGGTTTGCAGAAGTAATGCACATACCAGTTTTCTAAAAACTTACATTGAGATTGTGCTCTCCTTCCTCTTGTACAAATTAGTAGAGCCCTTCGGATTACTCCACAATATGCCTCTTGGCAAGGTGGTAACGACAGTATTATGAAAAGGATAGATTGGCACTCACTGTATAGTGTAGATGTTGTGTTGCAGGCAGGGGGAAAAAAAAAAAAAAAAAATACACCACCCATTAAACACGTAAGCTTTTGGTGCAAACCTCCCCCCCCCCCCTTCCCACACACACACGCACACACACACACACACACACACACACACACACACTCACACACACACACACACATGCGCGCAAATGCAGATCACACATACATGACCACGGTCTCTGGCTGCTAGGGCCAGACTGGGAGCAACTGCGCATCATGGGAGAAACAACAGTCATATGTGTGTGTGTGTGTGTGTGTGTGTGTGTGTGTGTGTGTGTGTGTGTGTGTGTGTTTTGTCCACTTACGAAGAAGACTTTCTGATCGAATGCTTACGTGTTTAGTAGTCTTTTTGTTGTGCTTGTCTGTGACCTAACATTTCCTGTGTACAGTGAATAGCAATGTATCTTTTTTATAATATGGTCATTATTCCAGCCTAGATTTTCTATTGTTTGTTTCCTTTTAAGACCTTATAGAGACAGTTACTGACAATTTCTTTTTTCTTATTGGAGAAAAGTAAAACCATATGGGGGCAGACGTAGATTGTGAATGAATAAGGAATAGAGTATTTTTATTCTCCCTGTATGCAGTGTCAATATCGTCACCTCACACACTTCATTTCTGGCAGCACCTCCTCCTCAACACATGACTGTCCCCCACCACCTCACCATAGTCTTCAAGTTACATCCTATAGCACTTCTGGGTGGACAAATAGATGAAGGATGTAGTTTAAAACAGTATAACTAAACTTAAAAGCCGAACTGCCCTTTTATAGAGACTGCCATCATTATTTAAACATACTAAACAACATCAAAACAGTCAAAAGAAATTGTTTTTCAAAAGAGCAGAAAATTGTAGTGAAATTCATGAAAGGATTGCTTTAAATTGTTATATCTTAAATCTGTCAGCATTTCCCAAGATTTTCTGGCTTAATTAAGACTAGGTCATGCCACCACAGTGGTCAAACAGTGGACTTGCCTTCGAGAGGACAACGGACCCGAGTCCCATCGGGCCACCAAAATTTGGGTTTTCCTTGATTTCCCTAAATGATTTAAGACAAATTCTGGGATGGTTCCTTTGAAAAAGATGACATTCAGCTGAGGAAGCTACACAGTGCTGGTGGAAGCACGAGTATTTCAGAGCACACCATCCATTGCACATTGTTAAACATAGGGCTCTGCTGCAGACAACCCCTGTATGTTCCCATGTTGACAACACAGTTGAATTACAATTTCTGTGGCTCAGGAGCATTGAGATTGGGCAGTGAATCAATAGAAATGTGTCATCTGGTTGAATCATTCGAGTTTCGCATTACACCTGCGTGACGGTTTTGTGCACATACACTGTCAACAGAGTGAATTGGTGCTTGAAAGGTGCACTTTGCTACAGACTTAGGCCAGTGGGAGCAATATTATGCTATGGAGGACATTCACCTGGTCTTCTATGGGTCCTGTGGTAGTAACTGAAGGCTCCATAACAGCTTTGTTCTGTGTGAACATTATTGTGCACTGTCCGCACCCTGTCCCTAATGAAGGTGACATGTTTCAACAATATGACTTTCAGTGTCACGAGGCCAGAATCAAATTCACCCCTTCTGAATCTGATGGAATACATCTGCAATGCTATCAGATACCAGTTCTGCACCCAGAAACCACTGATCTGCAATTTATGGGAATTACATGACCTGTGCTTAGACATGCGGTGCTGCATAATGCTGGGAACATACCTCACATAATGCTGGGAACATACCTGAAATTTGTTGAACTTGTCCCACACAAAATCACTGCTGTATTGTGTTCCAACAGTGGACAAACACATTATCAAACAGGAGGTCATAGTGTTTTGTCTCATCAGTTTATATATTCAATGCTTGAATGAAAGGTGTGCTCTTTTCCTTTTTTCTGCCATTGCGTGTATGTGTAAAGCAGGATGTTCTACCATTTGGGCTTGTTTATATGATGGCTGTCAGTATTACCACCTGCACAGATACTAAATGCTCCTTTTGTGAAGACCTTTTATCTTGAGAACACTTTCAACTTTGTTTCACAAATGGCAGCACAGTTTCATGCAATAGTTAAAATAATACCTTCAGCAAAAGATGTGTGTGTTGGAGTGGGGAAAAAGATTGGAGATGTATGTAGTTTAATTTTCATAAATTGTTAAGAAGGTTAACAGCTTGGCATGCTAAGATAAATTCAGACATTCTCTAAAAAGAGAGAAAAAGATTAATTTAACAGAATCAGTGAGGTATACAAATATAACAACAGACTTGTAGAACCATTATTTTGTAGGTTAGATTAGATTAGATTCAGCTTTTGTTCCAAGACCCAAAACATGAGACGATTCTCATGGGTGAGTAACATGCCAGAAAGTATAACATAAAAAATATAAAACATTTGAATACCCTGATCATTTGTCAGGAGATTGTCAAACTAGGTGAATACAATACAAACTGGAACAGCTAATATTTTCAGAATTGATACGCTGTCAGACTGAAACATCGTTATGCACTATTAATAAATTTATCAAACAAAAAGTACATAATCTTGACTGTTATGGCAAAGTGCTCTCAGAACTGAAATCTAACAGACATTCTTATTTAAGCTGGCCTAACAGCCACTGTTAAGATATTCATCTATAGAGTAGGATGAGTTATCTATCAAAAAGTCTTTCAAACTCTGTTTAAACCATGCTTTATCTGATACCAAGTTTTTAATGGTGTCTTTCTTCCACAGATAAATTGTGTTGTAATGCGAGGTTTTAATGAAAATGAAGTGTGCAGTTTTGTGGAGTTAACAAAAGAGAAAAATGTTGATGTAAGATTTATCGAGTACATGCCTTTCAGCGGCAACAAATGGAATGATGGGAAGATGGTCTCATTTTGTGAAATGCTCCAAATAATTAGAAAGCTGTGGCCTAATTTTGATCCTCTTCCCAATGGGCCCAATGATACCTCAAAGGTACGTGCAGTATTACGTATGAACATACATTGAAAATAATTTAATGTTTATGACTTACTACCAATCACAAGAATACTTCACATCTGCTGGTGGTATGAGAGATGGACTGGTTTAGTTACATATTTCTCATCCCATTCAGTAAGTCTGTCCTGGCCTGGGTTTCTCTGCAGCTTTTCTGCAACTCTCCCCATTTCCTAAACCTTGACAATCCTTTTCTTTCTTCCCTTTTCCTTCCCCTTATTGTTTCTGCCAGAAGAAGAAGCCACTGGCTCCGAAAGCTTACACATTTCCATAACTTTAAGGGAAGTTAGAAGGGGAAAACATTCTTTTTCACTTTTTCGGGTTTTTAGCTGATTATAAAATTTGCCATTTTCCAAATAAAATGATATGTATATTACTTATAAACTTGCGTGAGAAGTATTTTATTTTATTTTCTAAAATATAATCTACACCAGTTGAAAATGTTAAAATTTTTACATGCATTACTTCAAGACCTAATAAAATCGGTAATTTTTTATATACAGGGTAGTCCATTGATCGTGACCGGGCCAAATATCTCACGAAATAAGTGTCAAACGAAAAAACTACAAAGAACGAAATTTGTCTAGCTCGAAGGGGGAAACCAGCTGGCGCAATGGTTGGCCTGCTATAAGGCGCTGCCATAGCTCAAACTGATATCAACTGTGTTTTTTAAAATAGGAACCCCATTTTTTATTACATATTCGTGTAATACATAAAGAAATATGAATGTTTTAGTTGGACCACTTTTTTCAGTTTGTGATAGATGGCACTGTAATAGTCACAAACATATGTCTCATAATTTTAGACGAACAGTTGGTAACAGGTAGGTTTTTTAAATTAAAATACAGAACCTAGGTACATTTGAACATTTTATTTCGGTTGTTCCAATGTGATACATGTACCTTTGTGAACTTATCATTTCTGAGAACGCATGCTGTTACGGCGTGATTACCTGTGAATACCACATTAATGCAATAAATGATCAAAATGATGTCTGTCAACCTCAATGCCTTTGGCAATACATGTAATGACATTCCTCTCAACACTGAGTAGTTTGCCTTCCGTAATGTTCGCACATGCATTGATAATGTACTGACGCATGTTGTCAGGCATTGTCGGTGGATCACGATAGCAAATATCCTTCAACTTTCCCCACAGAAAGAAATCCGGGGACGTCAGATCCGGTGAACGTGCGGGCCATGGTATGGTGCTTTGATGACCAATCCACCTGTCATTAAATGTGCTATTCAATACTGCTTCAACCGCACGCAAACTATGTGCCGGACATCCATCATGTTGGAAGTACATCGCCATTCTGTCATGCAGTGAAACATCTTGTAGTAACATTGGTAGAACATTACGCAGGAAATCAGCATACATTGCACCATTTAGATTGCCATGGATAAAATGGGGGCCAATTAACCTTCCTCCCTTAATGCCACACCATACATTAACTTGCCAAGGTCGCTGCTGTTCCACTTGTCGCTGCCATCGTAGATTTTCCGTTGTCCAATAGTGCATATTATGGCGGTTTAGGTTACCGCTGTTGGTGAATGATGCTTCATCGCTAAATAGAACACATGCAAAAAATCTTTCATCGTCTCGTAATTTCTCTTGTGCCCAGTGGCAGAACTGTTCATGACATTCAAAGTCATTGGCATGCAATTCCTGGTGCATTGAAATATGGTACGGGAGCAATCAATGTTGATGTAGCATTCTCAACACCGACGTTTTTGAGATTCCCAATTCTCGCGCAATTTGTCTGCTACTGATGTGTGGATTAGCTGCCCCAGCAGCTGAAACACCTACTAGGGCATCATCATTTGTTGCAGGTCATGGTTGATGTTTCACATGTGACTGGACACTTCCTGTTTCCTTAAATAATGTAACTATCCGGCGAATGGTCCCGACACTTCAATGATGTTGTCCAGGATACCGAGCAGCATACATAGCACACGCCCCTTGGGCATTTTGATCACAATAGCCATACATCAACACGATACCGACCTTTTCCGCAATTGGTAAATGGTCCATTTTAACACGGGTAATGTATCACGAAGCAAATACCGTCCGCACTGGCGGAAAGTTATGTGATACTACATACTTATATGTTTGTGACTATTACAGCAGCTGGCCAAAGTGGCCGAGCGGTGCTAGGCGCTACAGTCTGGAAACGCACGACCGCTACGGTCGCAGGTTCGAATCCTGCCTTGGGCATGGATGTGTGTAATGTCCTTAGGTTAGTTGGGTTTAAGTAGTTTTAAGTTCTAGGGGACTGATGACCTCAGAAGTTAAGTCCCATAGTGCTCAGAGCCATTTGAACCATTTTTGACTATTACAGCTTCATCTATCCCAAAGTGAAAAAGTGGTCCAGCTAAAACATTCACATTTCTTTACGTAGTACATGAATATTTAATAAAAAATGGGGGCTCCTATTTTTTAAAAAATGCAGTTGATATGAGTTTGACCTATGGCAGTGCCATTTAGCAGGCCAACCATAGCGCCATCTGGTTTCTCCCTTCAAGCTAGACGAATTTCGTTCTTTGTAGTTTTTTCATTTCATGCTTATTTCGTGAGATATTTGGCCCGGTCACTATCAATGGACTACCCTGTAGAAAGCTGTGGATTGCTGTGTTATAAAGGTTAAATTATGTGTTTGCATTGGTAGCACTGTCAAAAATAGTATCGTATCTTTTCATAGTATAAACATGCTTTGTATATCAAAGTGCTAACGTTTTTCCAAGGAGAAGTGATGAATAGACTGGTAAATCTCTCAAAAAGTATGACTCCAAAATGAAGTGTTTTTAAGAAATGTGGGTTTCATGGTAATAAATTTTTGAATAAAGAGAAACATTGTGTTCAGCATGTGGTGTGTGAAGTTGCAGACAATGAAATACTGGCAAACTCATGAGTATCTAGCGAAACACCCATTAGTGCTTCGAAGATTAAAATAAAACATAGTGATAACACAGTTATCTCAAAACAAAACTCATGTAAACGGTAGGTTAGGTTATATTCTGATACATTTACACATCCTAACAGGGGTGTTATGTGAATGTGTGTGCTGTATGTATGTGGAGGGCCAGTTAGTTTACATGAAGACATTGAGGTATCAAATGGACTAGCCAGGAAACTTACCATTAATTCTGCCATTTGTAAATACACTCATTCATTTTGGAATTCTGATAAGTGTAAAGATAATTATTTTGACATAAATGTTAGGTGGTTTTATGGATTGAGAGCTATTGGCAAAGGACACACTGCAGCAGAAACAATGTGTGTCGTGATGTATATGCCACGCCCACTTTGTAAAATGGACAAGTATGCAGGATTTATTGGAGCTGCTGTGAAATCCACTGCATGTGAGTCAATTAAGGGTGCTACAAATGAAGCTGCTGAAATAATCGATGGTATGATTGTCATATCAGTAGCTTTTGGGGCACTTGGTAGAAGCGCAGCTGCAGTTCTAAGAATTCTGTTGCTACAGTGACCAGTGTTGATACTGGAAAGCTAATAGATTTCCAGATTTTAACCAAACATTGTTATAAGTATAAATCAGGGAATGAAGAAGGGCATATCTGTGACAGAAATTATGAAGGACAACTAGTCGTACGGAGGCCTGTGCAGCTGTTGAAATTTATAATCGATCTGTAAACTAAAGGGGAGTGTGTTACACTAAGTTCTTAGGTTATGCAGACTCAAATGCATATAACAGTGTAGTAGCCACTCAGCCTTATGGTGAGAAGCTTATCACAGAACTGGAATGTGTTGCTCATGTCCAGAAGAGGATGGATACCAGATTGAGGAAGTTGAAACAAAGTTTGAGAGACAAGAAACTTTCAGCTGGTAAGACCATAAGAAGCAGGCTGACAGACAACATGATTGATGAACTACAACAGTATTATGAGATTGCCATTAGAAATAATACTGAGGATTTGTTGAAAATGAAGCAGGCAGTATGGGCTACCTTCTTCCAGAGACTGTCAGCTGATGATAAACCAGTACACCATCTTTGCCCTCCTAGATCTGGTTCATGGTGCAATTACCGCAATGCCCAGTACTCAAACAGGTCATACAGCCATAAACATTCTATCCCAGCAGCAGTTGTGGATATCATAAAACCTGTTTACAGAGACCTGGCAATCCTGAATTATTGAGGAAGTGTCTGCATTGTCAGACTCAAAATCCCAGTGAGTCGTTCAATAATCTTATTGTGTCAGTGTCGTTGTAACTGCCATCTGCGTCACGTCTGCTGTGCAGCGAGCTATGCTAATTGAAGTATTAACTCTATTTTTCTTACTTGTCACTTCCTTTTCCGTGTGTTTTTGCTTTTAGGAAGCTTTAATTGTCGGGTGCTAGTAATAGTGTTCCATAGATTTCGTGTTTGTTTTGAATACAGTCAGAGAGAGTCCGTTTAGTCAGCCATAGTGCCAGTAGTGCTAGTGTTTGTTTTCAATACAGTCCAGAGACAGGTAGTGCTATTTTCATTGTTTTCTACAGGAAGTGTCTAGTAACCACAGTTTAGTCAACTATCAGCCGCCTTTAGTGAATTAGCAGTCTAGTTATAAGTTGATTAACTCTCTACAGTAAATTGATTTCTTATGATGGATAGGATGTGTGACTGCTGTGTACGAACACAGGAGGAGCTGGCCACTGTTCGCAAACAGCTGAATGTGTTGAAGCCGCGGTTAGCCATCTTCAGGCTGCTGCCTCAGAGTGTAGCGGCAGTGGGGAGTCTGGTGCGTTGCATGGTACACCCCAGGTGTTACATTACATGCTTCACCCACTGACCCTGCTGTCAAGACATCTTTGCGGCTACCGGGCACGGTTGGGCCACCCTCTTCCCAAGGGGAGTGGCGGGTTCAGCGGCATTCGCGGTGCATGAGGCGGAGGGTCAGTGTGGAGGCTGGCCGTGTGGCATCGCCCGTTCTGCCTGTGAGTGGACATGTGGCCACTCAGGTCCGAGCAGGCACATGGGGGGAGGGGTATATTAGTTATTGGGAGCTCCAACGTTAGGCGGGTGATGGAGCCCCTTAGGGAAATAGCGGAAAGGTCGGGGAAGAAGGTCAGTGTTCACTCTGTCTGCTTGCCGGGGGTCTCATCTGAGATGTGGAGGAGGCCGTGCTGGCAGTGATAGAGAGCACTGGGTGCACCCGACTGCAAACTGTTGCTCATGTCGGCACCAATGACTCCTGCCGTATGGGTTCAGAGGTCATCCTCAGTTCGTACAGGCAGTTAGCGGAGTTGGTGTAGGCGGAACGCCTCGCGGGGTGGAATCTGAGCTAGCTACTTGTTGTATCGTTCCCAGAACTGATAGTGGTCCTCTGGTTTGGAGCCGAGTGGAAGGCTTAAACCAGGGGCTCAGACGATTCTGCGGAGATCTGGGGTGCAAATTTCTCGACCTCCGCTATCGGGTGCAGAAATGTAGGGTCCCCCTGAATAGGTCACGCGTGCACTACATGCAGGAAGCGGCTACAAGGGTAGCGGAGTATGTGTGGAGTGCACATGTGGGTTTTTTAAGTTAGAGAACTCCCTCCCTAGGCCCGACAAGACACCTCCTGAGATGCGGCAAGGTAGGAGTAGACAAAATGCAGCAGGGAATAACAATATTAATGTGCTAATAGTAAACTGCAGGAGCGTCTATAGAAAGGTCCCAGAACTGCTCTCATTAATAAATGGTCACAATGCCCACATAGTACTAGGGACAGAAAGTAGGCTGAAACCAGATGTAAACAGTAATGAAATTCTATACTCAGATTGGAATGTATACCGCAGAGACAGGCTGGACAGTGAAGGGGGAGGCATGTTTAATGCGATAAGAAGTGCAATAGTATCGAAGGAAATTGATGGAGATCCGAAATGTGAAATAATTTGGGTGAAGGTCACGGTTAAAGCAGGCTCAGACATGGTAATTGGATGTCTCTATAGGCCCCCTGGCTCAGCAGCTGTTGTGGCTGAGCACCTGAAGGATAATTTGGAAAATATTTCGAGTAGATTTGCCCACCAAGTTATAGTTCTGGGTGGAGATTTTAATTTGCCGGATATAGACTGGGAGACTCAAACTTTCATAATGGGTGGCAGGGACAAAGAATCCAGTGAAATTTTTTAAGAGCTTTATCTGAAAACTACCTTGAGCAGTTAAACAGAGAACTGACTCGTGGCGATAACGTATTAGACCTTCTAGTGACAAACAGACCCGAACTATTTGAAACAATTAACGCAGAACAGGGAATCAGCGATCATAAAGCGGTTACTGCAGCAATGATTTCAGCCGTAAATAGAAATATTAAAAAAAGGTACGAAGATTTTTCTGGTTAGCAAAAGTGACAAAAATCAGATATCAGAGTACCTAACGCCTCAACACAAAAGTTTTGTTTTAAGTACAGATAGTGTTGAGGATCAGTGGACAAAGTTCAAAACCATCGTACAATATGCGTTAGATGAGTATGTGCCAAGCAAGATCGTAAGAGATGGAAAAGAGCCAGCGTGGTACAACAACCGAGTTAGAAAACTGCTGTGGAAGCAAAGGGAACTTCACAGCAAACATAAACGTAGCCAACACCTTGCAGACAAACAAAAATTACGTGAAGTGAAATGTAATGTGAGGAGGGCCATGCGAGAGGCGTTAAATGAATTCGAAAGTAAAGTTCTATGTACTGACTTGGCAGAAAATCCTAAGAAATTTTGCTCTTATGTCAAAGCGGTAGGTGGATCAAAACAAAATGTCCAGACACTCTGTGACCAAAAAGGTACTGAAACAGAGGCTGATGGACTGAAGGCCGAAATACTAAATGTCTTTTTCCAAAGCTGTTTCACAGAGGAAGATTGCACTGTAGTTCCTTCTCTAGATTGTCGCACAGATGACAAAATGGTAGATATTGAAATAGATGACAGAGGGATAGAGAAACAATTAAAATCACTCAAAAGAGGGAAGGCCGCTGACCTGATGGGATACCAGTTCAATTTTACACAGAGTACGCGAAGGAACTTACCCCCCTTCTTGCAGCAGTGTACCGTAGGTCTCTACAAGAGCGTAGCGTTCCAAACAATTGGAAAAGGGCACAGGTCATCCCTGTTTTCAAGAAGGGACGTCGAACAGATGTGCAGAACTATAGACCTATATCTCTAATGTCGATCAGTTGTAGAATTTTAGAACATGTATTATGTTCGAGTATTATGATTTTTCTGTAAACTAGAAATCTACTCTGTAGGAATCAGCATGGGTTTCGAAAAAGACGATCGTGTGAAACCCAGCTCGCACTATTCGTCCACGAAACTCAGAGGGCCATAGACACGGGTTCCCAGGTAGATGCTGTGTTTCTTGACTTCCGCAAGGTGTTCGATACAGTTCCCCGCAATCATTTAATGAACAAAGTGAGAGCATATGGGCTATCAGACCAATTATGTGATTGGATTGAAGAGTTGCTAGATAACAGAACGCAGCCTGTCATTCTCAATGGAGAGAAGTCTTCCGAAGTAAGAGTGATTTCAGGTGTGCTGCAGGGGAGTGTCGTAGGACCGTTGCTATTCACAATACACATAAATGACCTTGTGAATGACATCAGAAGTTCACTGAGGCTTTTTGCGGATGATGCTGTGGTATATCGAGAGGTTGCAACAATGGAAAATTGCACTGAAATGCAGGATGATCTGCAGCGAATTGATGCATGGTGCAGGGAATGGCAATTGAATCTCAATGTAGACAAGTGTAATGTGCTGCGAATACATAGAAAGAAAGATCCCATATCATTTAGCTACAATATAGCAGGTCAGCAATTGGAAGCAGTTAATTCCATAAATTATCTGGGAGTATGCATTAGGAGTGATTTAAAATGGAATGATCATATAAAGTTGATCATCGGTAAATCAGATGCCAGACTGAGATTCATTGGAAGAATCCTAAGGAAATGCAATCCAAAAACAAAGGAATTAGGTTACAGTACACTTGTTCCCCCAATGTTTGAATACTGCTCAGCAGTGTGGGATCTGTACCAGATAGGGTTGATAGAAGAGATAGAGAAGATCCAACAGAGAGCAGCATGCTTCGTTATAGGATCATTTAGTAATCATGAAAGCATTACGGAGATGTTAGATAAACTCCAGTGGAAGACTCTGCGGGAGAGACGCTCAGTAGCTCTGTATGGGCTTTTGTTGAAGTTTCGAGAACATACCTTCACTGAGGAGTCAAGCAGTATATTTCTCCCTCCTACGTATATCTCACGAAGAGACCATGAGGATAAAATGAGAGAGATTAGAGCCCGCACAGAGGCATACCGACAATCCTTCTTTCCACGAACAATACGAGACTGGAATAGAAGGGAGAACCAATAGAGGTACTCAAGGTAGCCTACACCATCAGGTGGCTTGAGGAGTATGGATGTAGATGTAGATGTAGACCAAAAAATGTTTTTCTTGTAATGAAGACACTAAAGTGGGGGTCAGTCATGCTGTTATTGCTTTTAATGATGGCAACATTGGTAGCGTGAAAGTGCTACAACATATGGGAATTAATTCTGGAGCAAACTGCATCAGAGAATTTGAAGGGATGGACAAGGTTTGCACTGGTAAAGCAGAGTATGCAGCACAGTTGGCCACTACGGAGTCCAGAAAGAAGAAAACAAAAAAAAACTTAAAAAAGATCAAGAGGATGATATACAGTATGGTGCAGGGTGCTTCTGAGTGACTAAAAATAAAATGTTAAGCATATATTGAGTTACAGTCTATTGAAACTTTAAAAACTCTTCCTGAAAATTTACATTTTCTCTTGCATTTTTCCCTAAATCTCAGAAACTACGGCAAGTAGCGAATTCAAATTATCAGGGAGTAATGACATATGTATCCTGAGTCTTCTGAACTAAAAGAAAAACATAATGTTATGTATAAATAAAATTATTTAGAATAACATACAAAAAGGTACACAAAATTTTAACTGTGTAATTAAAAAATTGTATTTCCAAAAGCAGTGGCTGAAATGCAATTATTGTAAGACTCAGAACATATAGTTTAATGTCCTGTAAAAGTTTCTTGTCAATGGCTACAGTTGTTCCTGAAGTACGGGGAAGTTAAGTCACTAAATGTAACATTGTCAGGATAGGCCGTTCAAACTCCCCTTAATGCACATTTTCTCCTTCCTCCACTTGGTGAGCAACACATTTATAGTATTTTCACAACAGCAGTACCTATTTTCTTACAATTTCTTTTTGCAGGCATACCATGTCCCGGGCTTCAAGGGACGTGTGGGATTTATTACCTCAATGAGTGAACACTTCTGTGGCACGTGCAACCGTTTACCGATAACAGCTGATGGCAATTTGAAGGTGTGTCTCTTTGGGAATTCAGAGATATCTCTCAGGTGAGTGATGAAACATAGAATAATCATGTCCAAGTGAAAATTCATGTGAGGAAACCATAAAATTACTAGAAGACTGACAGACTGATCAGTATTTTACCTTCAGGAGGTGAAATTCCAAAACTTCTTATAGACACATTTGTTCCTCTTGTCCTCACATTAGTTGTGGAGTCCGAGTGACCTTTCAGACCTTCAGAAACTTATCCCTCTTTCCTCTCTCATGAAGGAACTGATAGTTCCAAATGCTGAGTATAGAATAATACTTTCAAACTGTTTGCCATGCACATTAGGTATGTGGTTGGTATATGGAAGAGATAAACTGCAGTTAAATCCAGCAGGTATGAAATGAGTAATCTTTTCTTGAAGTTTTCAGCTTGCACCCTCCTCCCTCCCAGACATACAAACCAGATACCTCTAGCTAAATAATTTGTGAGTATATATAATTTGCCTCTGTCAACATCATGTTACACTAACCTATTTGTTAGATTAAATTAAAGGAAAGTAATCAGAACTGGAAATTATGTAAAGACATTTTTAGCTATGTCCCTATGTTGTATTAAAGTTAACACAGTATTTCTGTCTGTGTGATGGTAACTATGATTCGCCAGCCACCGTTGCCGAGCGGTTCTAGGCGCTTCAGTCCAGAACTGCGCGACTGCTACGGTCGCAGGTTTGAATCCTGCCTTGGCTCAAATGTTAAGTCCCATAGTGCCCAGAGCCATTTGAACTGTGATTCATGATTATCAGAGTCTATATGTTCCAAATAAAAATTGGAACTTCATGTGTATAAATGTACAAATTATTAGACAATGGGACCAACAACTGACACTTTTAACTTGATGACTAGACTAAGAGATTAATAATAGGAAAAAAACTGCAAGATACTTGGCGAAAAGTTTGTTTCCGGACAAGGTAAGGGGGGTGAGGGGTGGGAAAATCAGCTCTCTCTTTGTGAGCATACCAGAAATCCTTTATCAACCGAAGGTAAAATAAGATATAAAAATACAGGGTCAAACAATTAATTTAAGTATCTTAAAAACCAAATGACTAATAAAATTGGAAGCTAAGAAAAGTAAGTTCGTAGTAAGTAGGGTGAAACACAGGGGGCTGCAACATATTGCCATTGTTGTTTGACTTGTCTATCAAAGAAAAAAGAAATGGATCAAAAGAAAATAAAAGTGAGAATGGAAATGTATCAGAAGCAAATAGGAATAAGCAAGGAACATATTCTTTAATAAAAAAAAAAAAAAAAAAAAGTGACATGTGAGGCAGATGTTCCTACAATTTTATGTTCAAAGCACAGCAGTCTGTGAAAGCAAAATATTTATGACATTGAAAAAAGAAAATCAATGAGTGAAAAGTGTGTGTAGGTGAATTGTGGTGAAAGACTGGATATTGGAACTTCTGTTAGGCTGCCCAGTATTAGTTAACTTGGTAGTAAAGGAGCAAGTTTGCAAGGGCAGATAACTGTTTGGCTACGTAAAATAGAGTGGGAGTATGGAAAAGCTAGTCCAAGATAGGATGAAAAAGATAACAGCAACTTAAAAAATGAATTGATAAGTTACCATGAACCCCATTCCAATCTAGTGAATCCAGTGGTTGACAATATCTTGTGACATTCGCCTATAAGGCTCAAACAATAATTGCTAAATAAAATTACAAAATGTTGACAAGATTGTATCTAAGCTGTCACTCTCTTTTGAAACAAGGGTGTTTAAACCAAGAAACACGCAGGAAAGCAGGGACAACTCGCACACTAGAGGAGGATGGGAAGTATCATTGAAGGAGTGAGCATAAACCGTGTGGAATATGTGTGGTACAAGTAAAAAAAAAAAAAAAAAAAAAAAAAAAAAAAAAAAAAAAAAAAAAAAAAAAAAAAAAAAAAAAAAAAAGAAGAGGAAGAGGAAAAGTCTTGATCTGGAAACAAGGGAATAAAAATTTGCCACGTGAAGAGACAATATGATACTGTGCTGATGAGTGTGTACAAGTGGTGATATACAATATACATAGATAATGGAACTCTGCATTGGGCCCAGAAGACCACGCAATGCTCTTCGAGAGATGTCCTCTACTATAAATCTATGGAGAGTTAGGGGGTCAGTATACAACTCTCCAGGCTGTTATCAACTTCCAGAAGTTGAAGACACTACTTCTCACTTGAGTATCTCCTCAGCTGGAACTACAAGCAGAGTGTACCCTATTCCAGTCTGTCCACCGAGCAGAATTTCCCGGCTCTACAAGGAATTGAACCTGATCGCTTTCTATGGCACGCCTGTGGCATACTGACTGCGTGGCTGTGGCAAGAGTCATAATATACACTTGTGAACAATTGAGTTATAACTATTCTGTTTATTGGGGAGAGAGTATGTATATAGCCACTGTGAATGAAACAGTTTGGTGTATCATAACTGGAATGTATTCAGACCTCGTACTTGTTGTGTGAGAGCGCAGTGTCTTAGACACTTGTAGTGTTTGTCTTAGCATGTACTAACCGGTGTGCCTTACTTTCTAGTATTTTTAATTGTATATCATTACTGGTGCCTCTGGCACTTTTGTGTTGCAATAGCAATAGCTTGCAATAGCAAACATTGAGTCAACCATGGTTTTTGGATTAGAAGTAGAGGTCAGCTGGGTTGACATTGGGAATAGAGTGATGGGAAGTGGACAATAAGCAGTTATATCGAAGGGTGCATTATTTGATATGTTAAGGTTAATTACAAAATGTGAATTGGAGAATTTTTCACGTTGAGCAGAAGTAACTTTACAGGACCAGGTGTCAAATTACACATGATCAGTGTGAATCCCTATAGTCAGCATGAACACTGGCACACAGAATAATTTATAGGTAGCCTTGCTGTATATAAAAAATCAGATTTGTGCTGAACTGTCATGAACAAACTGTCACTTCTCTGGAATAAATAGACTCTGATTTGTTAATTACATCTGTGTAAATGAAAAATATAGGAAAACATAGATTGCTGCTTACTGTAAAGGAGACATGTTACATTGTAGACAGGCACAATTAAAAAGGCACTTACACAAAGCTTTCGGCCACAGCCTTCATCAGCAAAAGAGATACAGAGAAACACACACATTCATACACACAGGCAAGCACATGTCACACACATATGACTGCCAACTCCAGCAGCTTGCCCCTAGCTGCTGGACTTGGCAGTTTTTTTTCTCTGTGTGTGTGCAGGGAAAGATAGATCACTATTTACCATAAAGAAAACAAAGTTGCACCAGGCACAACACACAAGCAATCATTACGTATCCTGTTTCAGACCTCACGCCCTCCTTTTTTAACTTAGCGCGTGCCTTTCGGCTTCCTCTCATTGTGTCTAGGCTGTCTTGTCTAGACACAACAATTTTTGGCGACAAGTCAATGGAAAGGGTCTTGTTCTTTCAAATTGCTTACATTTACTTGTGTCATGGCTTCGCCAGATGTACTGTCCGAATTTTATCACTTGCAGAATCAGCAGACGCAGGCGTTATTGGATGCCCTTGGACGGCTTGTCCAGGGTCAACGTGAACTGCACAACGATGCGGCAGCCACCGCTCTACTACTACCGCAGCCACAACTCGCAGTTGCACCGCCTTTTAGGCCGTTTGACCCAGCTAAGGAAACATGGACGGAGTGGTCACGCCAGTTTGGATTTCATCTCGCCGCCTACAGAATTCAAGGTAACGAGCGGCAGCAAACGTACCGTGTGATAGTGAAATTATTTCCCCAATGCGACGTAGCAACTCTGTCCTACGAAGAACTTTTGTCTGCTTTAGATGCCTATTTCAAGGAAACAGTTAATGTAGTTGCAAAAAGGTATACGTTCTTTCGTACAAAACGTACGGCCGGTCAAACTAATAATGAGTGGGTTGCAACATTGCAAGGCCTTACAAGGGATTGTGCTTTTGAGTGTGAATGTGGACTCCCTTATTCAGATACAATGGTCCGTGATGCAATTGCACAGAACGTTTCTGATGTTCGTATATGGGAACAGATTTTGAAACTAGTTAATCCCTCCCTTCAGCAAGTGATAGACATATTAGATAGACAAGACACACTTCACTTTGCTCAGGAATCATTTGCAACTTCGCCAGCCGTGTGTAACATTAACCAGCCCGCCGGGCGCGCTGCACGGCCCGGTAAACTGCCCTCGCGCACGTCCACGCAGCTGCCACTACGCTCTAAACCAGGTGTGCCGCGACAGCATACAACTGCAGTAAAATCATGCCCACGGTGTGCTACTAGACATTCGCGTGAAAATCGCCCGTCACGCCAAGCTATTTGCTTTTTCTGTAATAAGAAAGGACATGTTCAAAGTGTTTGCCAGAAAAAGCTCAGATCAGACAATCACAACCATTCCAGGCCTTTTGCTTCGCGCCGGAATCGAACCAAGGACACTCAGGCTCATGGACCTTCGCCCATGGACATTCATGTAGTGAATTCCACCCTGTCCAGTGCCACTTTCTCAAACAGTGACAGTGTTCGTCCCACACAAAGCGTGCGTCAATGTCGCCGGAAATCACGTCAATTAGCAAGTGATGCTGTACCTGTATCAGTTCAAATTGCACGAGACAGTTGCTCTTGTCGTCAGCAGGACAATAAACTTTTCGTAGATTTGGATTTTAATGGAATGGTCATACCATTCCAGCTCAATACCGGAGCTGCAGTTTCGTTGCTCAATCACGACACGTACAAACAACTGGGCAAACCTCCGTTGCGTGCCGCAAATGTTGAGTTAAATAGTTATTCAGGTCAGAATATCCCCTGTGTTAGGACAGTGCAGCCTTCTTGCAACATACAAGGGACAAACAAAACTTGTCTCATTTTACGTTCTTCGTTCTTCTACTGCAGTGAACTTGTTTGGTTTCGATTTATTTCAGTTGTTTAACATGTCTATAGTAAATCAGGTCCTATCAGTGAATCAGACTGTGCCTTCAGACAGTGTTTCTCGTCTGTGTGAAGAATTTGCAGACATTTTTGCGCCGGGCTTAGGTTGCGCTAAAAACTATGAAGCACATTTGGAACTGAAAGTCAACGGGCAACCGAAATTTTTCAGAGCGTGCAATGTTCCTCACGCATTGCGTGATGAGGTTGCAAGAACATTACACGATTTAGAATCACAAGGTGTAATTGAACGTGTGCAGGCTTCTCTCTGGGCCTCACCATTAGTAATTTTGCCCAAACCTTCCGGAAAACTGAGACTTTGTGTGGACTTCAAGGCCACTGTGAATCCACAACTAGTGTTTGCAACTTTTCCATTACCCCGCCTGGAAGATCTTTTTGACAAACTGTGCCCGGGTAAATATTTTTCAAAGTTGGACGTCACAGATGCGTACTTCCAAATACCAGTGGACGAAGAATCCCAGCGCGTCTTGGTGGTTAACACGCATCTTGGTTTGTACCGATTCAAAAGACTGCCATTCGGGTGTGCATCCGCCCCTGCATTGTTTCAGCAATATTTACAAACTGTTTGTGCATCAGTCCCAACTGCTGCGAACTATCTGGACGATATTGTGATCTCCGGAAAGACAGCAGACGAGCATTTAGCACACCTACGAACATTATTTCAGGTATTGCGACAAAATGGTCTTCGCTTGCGGAAGGACAAATGTGTGTTTTTTGCTCGTGACTTACCATACCTGGGACATGTCATCAATGCCCAAGGCATACATCCGAGTCCAGAGCACCTCCGTGCCATACAAGACTTGCCTTCGCCGCAGAATTTGAAGCAGCTACAGAGTGTGTTGGGTAAAATTAACTATTATCATCGCTTTCTGCGCAATGCCTCTTCCATTTCAGCTACGATTCATAGCTTACGCCGTAAGGGTGTTCCGTTCGTCTGGACGACGGAATGCGAACGCGCCTTTCGCCAGTTGAGATCGGCGTTGCTTTCTAATACTTGCCTTACGCCATTCAATCCCCAGAAACCCCTTTTGTTGATGGTAGATGCATCGGATTTCGAGATCGGTGCTGTGCTTGCGCACAAAGATGGGTCGCATGATCGCCCTATTGCCTTTGCATCCAAATTGCTCTCGTCTGCGCAAAGAAATTATTCACAGATAGAGAAAGAAGCTTTGGCTCTCGTGTTTGGTGTTACTAAGTTCCATGATTTCTTGTATGGTCGTCACTTTACCATCATCACACACCACAAACCTTTGATGTCGGTTTTTCATCCGAACAAGCCTGTACCTCCGCGTACAGCGCAGAAATTCATTCGCTGGTCTATTTTCCTCTCGCAGTACCGCTACGATATCTTGTATCGGTCCACTGCTAAGCACGGAAACGCCGATGCGTTGTCCCGTTTGCCTGTTGCTGAGGATAAAGCATTCGATTCTTCTGAACTTGCTTGCATGTTCATTGATTCGGAAACCGATGACGTGGTCGACTCGTTTCCGATTGATTTTCGTCGTGTAGCTACAGCCACAGCTGCTGACCCGGTCCTTGCTACCGTTTTGCATTTTGTTGCTACGCAATGGCCTTTCTCAAAGTCTCGGATCGAGGATCCGTTGGTTTGCTGATTTTTTGCTCACAAGGAGAGACTTTTTGTTCGACGCGGTGTTTTGTTGTTGCGTTCTGATAATGATCAGTCCAGAATCGTGGTCCCACGTTCGTTACAGTCCTCTGTTTTACGGCTACTTCACCAAGGACATTGGGGTATAGTGCAAACGAAACAACTTCCTCGTCAGCACTGTACTTGGTTCGGAATCGATGCTGCGATTACGAATATGTGTTCTTCTTGCATGGCGTGTGCCAAAGAACAATCCGCACTGCCGCGGAAAGTCTTTGCATGGCCAAAAGCCACTTCCCCTTGGCAACGCTTGCACATCGATTTTGCTGGTCCATTCTGGTATGCTCGGTGGTTTGTTCTGGTAGATGCCTTCAGTAATTTTCCTTTTGTTGTCCGGATGTCTTCCACGACATCAACTGCCACCATCCAAGCGTTGTCTGCATCTTTTGCATTGAAGGTCTTCCGCAGACTATTGTTTCCGACAATGGCCCACAATTCATGTCCGCAGAATTTCAGTCATTCTGCCAGGCCAATGGTATTCAACATCTGACATCCGCGCCGTTTTCGCCTCAGTCAAACGGTGCCGCTGAACGATTGGTCCGGACTTTCAAGTCACAGATGTTGAAGTTGAAAGAGTCGCATTCTCGGGAGGACGCGTTGTTGCTCTTTTTGTCTTTGTATCGCTCTCAGCCCCGAGATGGTCGCTCGCCAGCTGAGTTGCTCCACAGTCGTCCTCATCGAACCTTGATGTCTTTGCTGCACCCGCCGCATCAGGTTCCTGTGCAGCGGCAGACTTCTGCTTTTGCTCCAGGCGACGTTGTATTTTATCGCAACTATCGAGGTTCACGGCGTTGGCTCGCAGTGCACATTCTTTGCTGCCTCGGCCGCGTGATGTATTTGGTTTTGGGGGCCTCTGGTGAGGTGCGTCGGCATCTCAATCAGCTGCGCCTCTGTCGTCGCACGGGTTCTGCCGCTCCCCGTCTGCTTTCAGCGACGGTGCCATCCGGTCAGCGCCCTGGGGACCCATCTACTGGCTCGCCTCATCCCCAGGTGTTACCAACGATGCCTTCCATTTTGCCCCATGGCGACGCGCCGCTGCCGCCTCCACCGCCGCCGCCTGTCCAGCTGCTGCCGCCCGCAGTGGACGCTTCGCTGCAGCCACCAAGCGCCTCCCTGGGTCACACACCGCCGATCGCTTCCCGTGACCAGCTGTCCTCCGCCATGGAACTCTTGCCCGCTCTGGACCACATGGCGTCTTCGCGCGTCGGGTACCCCGACGCAATGGAGGTCGACCCTTCGGCCCCTCCTGTCTCTTTACGGGCACATACACCGCATGTTGACGTGCACCCTGGACTAGGTTTTCAGGTGTTTCCTAGCTCCCCTTGGACCGAATGGCCGCGTGCGGGTGGCACAGCCTCGCCTGTTGTTAGGCTCCCCACCTCATCGCATACGTCAACATGGGGTTCTCCCCACGGCGGGCGGAAGCCTTATAACACGACCATTCGCCGATTTGCAGGGGAGGAATGTGGTGTCACCGCCAGACACCACACTTGCTAGGTGGTAGCTTTAAATTGGCCAGGGTCCATTAGTACATGTCGGACCCGCGTGTCGCCACTGTGTGATTGCAGACCGAGCGCCACCACAAGGCAGGTCTCGAGATACGGACTAGCACTCACCCCAGTTGTACGGACGACTTTGCTAGCGACTACATGGACGAAGCATTGCTCATTAGCTGAGCCGATAGTTAGAATAGCCTTCAGCTAAGTCAATGGCTACGACCTAGCAAGGCGCCATTAGTAACATTGCATGTATATAAAGAGTCTCACTTGTATCACCACAATCTCCAGATGTACCAAAAGGATGGATTAAAGTTAAGTATTCCAGAAGCTACGTACTTTTCTTTATAGCATTCATTACGTATCCTGTTTCAGACCTCACGCCCTCCTTTTTTAACTTAGAGCATGCCTTTCGGCTTCCTCTCATTGTGTCTAGGCTGTCTTGTCTAGACACAACATGAAGCATGCAGGAAGGTCGTCTGTCTGATGATTTGCGGTACATATTGCCAAGGTGGCAGGGAGCAAAATAAGGAGTGATCAAAAAACTTCCATTTTAAGGCTGCATAGTTCAGATCAGATCAGTATGCCACACACACACACACACACACACACACACACACACACACACACACACACACACACACACACATATATCCATCCACACATATACCCTGCTTGTGTCTGTATATGTGCGGATGGATATATGTGTGTGTGTGTGTGCGAGTGTATACCTGTCCTTTTTCCCCCCTAAGGTAAGTCCTTCCACTCCCAGGATTGGAATGACTCCTTACCCTCTCCCTTAAAACCCACATCCTTTCGTCTTTCCCTCTCCTTCCCTCTTTGCTGATGAAGCAACTGTGGGTTGCGAAAGCGTGAATTTTGTGTGTGTGTTTGTTTGTGTGTCTATCAACATACCAATGCTTTCGTTTGGTAAGTTACATCATCTTTGTTTTTAGATATATTTTTCCCATTTGGAATGTTTCCCTGTATTATATTATATATCAGTGCTTTCCTCTCCCACAACTATCCTGCAGACCTTGTCCACAAACAGATCTCCCAAGCAATACATTCCTCCCCACCCAACAACAATGGTACTACCCCCAGACCACACAGAAGCATCCCCCTTGTCACCCAGTATTATCCTGGCCTCGAATACATCAACTAATTACTCCGCCAGGGATATGACTTTCTCAAGTCAAGCCCTGAAATGAGATCATCCCTTGACAATATTCTCCCCACACCACCCAGAGTTGCCTTTTGCCAACCCCCTAACCTCCGTATCATCCTTGTCAAACCCTACAATATTCCCAGACCACCTTCTCTACCCAGCGGTTCCTACCCCTGTAACCGACCCCGATGCAAAACCTGAATCCACTTTCCCTTCTTCCCCTTTTTTCCCCTCTCTCCTCCCTGATGAAGGAACGAAGTTCTGAAAGCTAGGATACGTCAATTTTCTGTTCTGTTTTGTGTATGTATCGGCTGTACTGAGCTGAGGTAAGTACTGGCCAGGCCCTCTATCTCTTTGTTAGTATTTGTTTCATATATATAAACACACACACACACACACACACACACACACACACACACACACACACACAGACAGACAGGGTGATGCGTATTAACATTTAAAAACCTCCAAAGCACTGTAGATGACCCCAAGACAAGTAATTTAATACAAGACACATGGGATCACAAATGTTGGATATGATACAAATGTTGGGAAATGTGTCAAAAGTGAATGATAAATGTCACCAGATGATGTACCTTGTCATGCTTGCAGTGGTAGAGCCTCTCGGTCTGTCACACTTGATCATCCCAACCCAAGTCAAGTATTCATATCATTGTGGCTACGGACACACATGTGCGACTTTAGTGATGGCGTTCAGGATTTGAGTCTTGCATCTGGCAGGCAGTATTTTTTCATTGTGTTTAACAATTATGTATTTATATTGAAGTTTATTATTTTATTTACCGATCTTGCAGTTTCCTTGATTTCTTGCAAAGTACAGTACAAATCAAAACCTACCGTATTGCATAAAAAGTAGATGAGTATAAACTTCAGAATAGCATCATTGCCATTAAATGACCTATGTTTTCTTTACTAACTAATGTCTGTAAACAAAAAGAGGACAGAAGCAAAAAACACAAAATCAGAACTGCTTTTGCTTGATTACAGCAGGGACAATAATTTTGTAACATCTACATTTACAACAGATCATATTTACAAAATGTTTTCGAAATTTGCTCTGTTTGCTCAAATGAAAGTATTGCACTGCTCAATCATTCCTTTACACTCAAGCCCGACTGCTGCACATGCTGTGGGGTATGTCATCTGGTTATGTCATATGTTCAGTGTTTCTCGCCAATTTTTGGGGTATTTTGAAATGTACAAAAAGGCAAATGCAGAAAATTATCACATTTGGCTGCACATTACCTGCGTCACAGAAAAATAATGTATACGAATCTTCTCAGATTTTCCACTGAATAACTTTGTGCAAGCCTCACAATATTTCACCAACACAACTGTTCGTCATCTTCAGGTAGTGGTGGGTCCTGTCATCACTGCTGCAAGATGTGACTGGTGATATCTGCACAGCAGAATTGAAATTTGTCAGGCTAGAAGCAGGAGTACGAAGGCACTCCCAGTTGGATGGAAATGCCATTCATAGTAGCCTTCTGCTTATGTGTTGTGGGCAATGACTGCACTTCTGGACACTCGTGTGGTTAAACGCTGAATTAACTCTCTGCAAGGTGCTGCATCAGGTCATACATCGGAGGATCTGGTTTCTACTGTTTTAATTTCATGGCAGTCAGTGCTGGATTCTGGGCAGTGCTTAGTCAAAATTCCATATTCCTGTTGGTAAGATTGCCCACCGTATGGATACATGCCTCATTCTTAAAAACACAATCCTAGAGTGATGATCCTGAGAATAAAATTTCAGTCCTCTTGGGAAACATGTGGTGCCCTGTATTCAGGCAGTGCTCTGCTACCACTAATTTACTGGGTGGGATTTTTGTCAGCTCTGTTGAACACAGTGTTCTTGCACAATGTGAGGTGTCTGCCCTATATAAGATTTCCCATAATGGCATCAGATCTTATATATGATCTGTGTTTTCTAAGGTCAAGATTGTCTTTAACTGAACACAAACAATTCCTTAGTTTTGCTGGTAGACAAAAAACACACTTGATTCTGTTTCTCTTAGTGATTCTTTCTATTTTTGAAAACATGCCGCTGAAATATGGTAGGAAAGCCATTTGCAGTGCTTGTCTAAGTAACTTCATTTACATCCCTACACTGAACTTGCTTTGCTCAGAACACATTGCAAATCTGTTTACAAGAATAAACATTCTGCTGGAACACTGTTCTTAGGTGTTACAGTTCACCAGGCAGACTGTCGGTATCTGAGATCACGTGTGCTCTATGTGGCAGGGAGTGTAAGACACCACCACATTGTGCAGGGTGACGGCAACTTTTGGACCGCAAATATAACTCTGCGTGTATCAGTTTGCAGTAGAGACTAAGCCCCAATGTTCTGTCAGCTTTTCTTCTAACCGTGACATCCAGGAATGGTAAGCTGCTATCTTTTTGTACTTCCACAGTGAACTGAATATTTAGATGGACCGAGTGCAAATGCTGCAGGAACATAGGTAGTGTCTGTATTATGTGGGCCACACCACAAATGTCTCTTCAGCATTCTGCCAGAAGGAGGAATGTTTGATATTTACTAAGGGAAATAGAGGATCTCCCATGGGAACACTGTCCACTTGATTAAAGTAGTTGGTGTTACATAAGAAATAGGATGAGGTATGCACATTTTTAAACAGCACCACAATTTCTTTCTCAAACTTGCTGCTAATAACCTCTAATGAGGGCTGCAGGGCACTTTTGTAAGTAATGATATAACATTTGAGCTAACTAAAAGATCTGAAAGTTCTAGTTTAAGCATTTTCAGGTATTCTATGAAATCCTCTGAATTCTAAATATGATGGTCATAGTCATCCACATGATAAATTTCAAAGCTGTCATGTGGAAATTGCCAGTTCCATCTTGCAGCAGTGATGGTGGAAATCACCATCACCTGAAGATGCCAAAACGTTGTGTCACTGAAATATTGAGGGAGGGACTTGCATAATGTTATCTGGTGGGGAACCTAAAGTGTTTTTGCAACAGATCTATCAGGCAAGCCTGAAAAGTCACATATACTCCAAGCAGTAAGTATCTGTTGTAAAATGGTCACATTAGTGAGCTTCGCAATTAATTAACAGTTTATCAATAAATTTGGCTTCATTTTGCAAGAAATTGTGCTGTGTTCCACTACTCCCTCTTCAACAAAACTAATGTCAGTTTCTGCTCCACCTCTTCAGCCCGAGATCCTATGTATACTCTTGAGCATTTGTGTAAGATACCTGTTTATTTATAAAAATAAAAGTAACTTCTATCATGACTTTCCCATTTTTGTCCAGTGGGTTTGTTATCCTGCTGTTGCCTACTGCAGACTACAAGATTACTGTTGAAGATTTCTGCAAAGTTTTTCTTCCTTTTTAGTGTACCAACATTTCACTGTGTGGTGTTGGCCTGGTACTGTTTAACGGGTGTTTTAACTGTTGTTTCAGAGATGCAATACGAAGCAAATGCAGTGAGGATGACTTGCTTGCCATGATTGGGGCAGCAGTGAGAAGAAAGAAGAAACAACATGCAGGTAAGATACATTACAGCAAATGTAACTCTATAGATAGAAAGAAAATTTCTGTTTAACAAGTCATAGCAAACATAAGAGCAAAACAGAACGAAAAACAACAGTGATAGAACCTGAGTTTTTTGTGTAAAATTGGATTTAATTTTTTATTTAGTATTCATTCTGATTAATGCCCATTGGTCAACAGTACATTTCAGCCCTAGAATTTGGTTCTGCAAGGTCCACCAGATAACCATATATGGCTGTTGTAACTCCTTTATTGGACTTCAGAAGTTTTCCAGCAACAAATCTTTTTTTTTTCTTTCTTTCTTTTTTTTTTCTTTTTTTTTAAAATAGCTAAAATGCAGAAAACATCATAAAGGAAACACTCACAGAAAAGCATCAGTGTCCTTGAAACAATGGAAACTCCAGTAGGAATACCAACAATGTTGGAAAAGACAGATTACTACTTACTGATGAAGGCTGTGGCTGAAAGCTTTGTGTAAGTGTCTTTTAATTCTGCCCATCTGCAGCCTAAGGTATCTTCTTTATGGTAAGTAACAGTCTGTCTTTTCCTTCATTATTCATTAGTGTTCTTTGTTTTTATTGCTGTTTAGCAAGCATCGTGTGGTATATAAGGGATGTGAATAGCGTCAGATGTTGAATCATCACTCTGGAGGATATGAAGGTGCTGCATATTGGTGTGAGACAGCATTATCTGATGAGAGTTTGAAAGAAACCTCATTGTGGATGTCCATTTGGTCGCCTGGTTAAACCTTGCAACATCTGTATTTTTGGAGTATTTGGATCTGACAGTGGCCTGATGTTGGAAAGTAAGGGCATACTCATCATCAATCTTCCAGTTGACTACATCAGGCCGCTACAAGGGAGCATCACTGTGTAGTGTACTGAGTACATTGTAATCTGTTCATGTCTGTGACTGCCATCTGAGAACAAGTACAGTAAACTCTCGTGCAGCTACACTTTTGGCTAGCTAGATTGACGCTTGACAAGTTTCAATTTGCATGCACCTGGAGCCAAGCATTTGCTGGTGTTTTTTGGCAATCTACTGCTAATCAGTGCACTGGTGCGTGTCAAAAGTCCAAGTATCATCAATTCGTGCGTGTGTTGGTTGAAGCTCTAGTGTGTTTCTTATTCGTATGCCACTGCCATCTATTGGAACTCCTTGGAAGTACAGTACATACAGTATTGTTCTATGCAGCGCAACGTAGCCCTGTCGAAACCGACAATTAGAGTGCGCCGCCTAACACTTTCCACTTGTTGTCGGTACACCAAAGCTGAGTGTTTAACAGTGAACGTACAACACCCTGTTGTGTTGCCACGTGGGCTTGGGTAGAACAGAGGAAATGGCATAGATGTATCGAATGCTTTCATTTGATGGCTGCCACAGCCTGGTTTCAAAAATCAAAAGTTTGTCTAGTGCATCTCGAGTGTTGTCAAGTTTTGCATCTGTGTGTTTCTGATTTGAGGTTTTGTGCTCCCACTATGTGCCTTAAAGTGTCCAGAGATAAAAGGGGCCAAAAACCATAAAGGACTCAGTCGAGTGTCTGTAAAAAGAACACTGAACGTGACTACGGGCACAAAACATAAAACGAATGTGATCTTGTTGGAAAAAGAGCTTCACACTTTGCAGATAATTGATGCTGGTGAGCCACCCACAAAAGTTGCTGCAGAGTAGGAGTACAATTACTGATCGGAAGACAAATCGATCAGGAATTGAAAAATTTTGTTCCATCCAAGCATTGGGCAGCGCAGTGAAATCTTGAAAAACAATGAGAAAAGGTGCACATCCTCAGTTAGAAGAGGCATTATTTTTGTGGCACGAATAAATAAGAGCCAAAGATGTGTCAGTTTCACGTCCTCTACTTTGTCAAAATGAGCTGATGAGCTGATTGAAGGAAAGAAGCAAGAATTCCTCGGAAGTAATGGCCGGCAGGATTGTTTCAAGAAGCGGCATGGCATTCATGAAATTGCCGTCAGTGCCAAATCATTATCTGGGGATGAAGCTGCTACGCTGATTTTAAGAAGAAATTGCACACAATCATTGACAAAGGAGGTTATACTGGCAATCAACTTTACAAATGTGATGAGACTGAGTTGAATTACAAAATGCTGCCAACGAAAACCCTTGCCTCTAAAGAAGAAGAAATGGCTTCCGGATACAAAAAAATCAAAGAAAGATTTACTGTCCTCACTTGCAGTAATGCCACTGGCAATCATAAACTGTGCCTTACTTTAATTGGCAAATCCAAAACACCAAGAGCATTTAGACACCAACCAACCAGCTTTGCCACTGAGGTACACGAATCAGTCTTAAGGCATGTATGAACAGTGCCATCTTCAGAGAGTGGTTCCAGGCAGAGTTTGTTCCAGCTGTAGTAAATTACATGGAAGGAAAAGGACTTCCTTGAAAAGCGCTACTTCTTGTGGATAATGCTCCTTATCACCCAGGTGATCTGCAAGATGGGGATATCAAAGTTGTATTTCTCCCACAAAATGTCACATCTCTATGTCAACCGATGGACCAAGGTATTCTTGAGGCGATAGAAAAACATTACAGACGCAAGATGCTGGAATACTTAATAGGTGTGATTGATGCTGCAGATGATTTTGTGGAAGCTCTTAAAAAAATCGATGTTTTAAGTGTCATTCATTGATTGCTGAAGCTTGGAATCTAATTCCTCCAGTTCCTCTTGTTAGGTCTTGGAAAAAACTCTTAGATCGTAAGGCAACCTAAGTGGTGGGAAGGAGGAGGCAACACCGAAACTCAAGCTGACATAATTTTGGTGAATTTACTGGAGAAGCTGGTTGTAAAGACACACACTTCGAAGACATTGAAGAGTGGATGGAAAATGGCATTTTTTCATGTGACTGAGGATGAAATCGTCCAAATTGTGACCGATCATAAAGCGTTAGAAGACTATGTTTCTGATGATGAATCAGAGAAAAATATTCCTCACACATTCTGTTACGAAGTGATCCAAACTGCCCTGGAGTACATCAGCCAACAGGAGGAGACGATTTATCCTGAAATAGTTTGATTTCAATGTTGGAGATGTATTGTTGCAGCAATAGTTCCTCAAGCAAAAAAACAAAAAAAAAAAAAAAAAAGACATTCGTGACTTCGTTACCAAAAAATAAACTCTAATGAAGCATCCTAGAACTTCTATGTCGATAACTTAAAAGGTTTCTTTTTTTTAATTTTCTTGAAAGTTCCTCTAGACAGACTTTTCGTTCCTTTGAGTAATCTCTAGATTTGTTTCACAATTTTGTTCAGTAGTTTATTTTTTATTCAAAAGAGCAGGTAATAAAATTAAAACTCCTGTTTTTTCCTGCTGCCAAATAAGGGAGATTTTTTTCTGTAAGAATGCAAAATAAACGAGCTTTGTTATACAGCATTTAAAAACTTTGAGTTTTCAATCATAGTTTGGTGCCTTTTTAACATGTCAACACAATTTTTTCAGTAAAAAAGTACAGGGTTATTTGCAACCGTATCAGAAACGTTTTACATACCCTACGCACGTTTTACGATTGTATTTCGCAATATTGACACAATTTGGAGTGTTCACATGTGAAAACAGGGGGACTTTGATTTATCTGAAATTTTCGTTATCGGAACCGGCCACCGTCCTGATCATTTCGGATAAACAGGAGTTCACTGTAATAGACTCCTTGCAACATGCTGTGTCATACAGCTAGGAGCAGCCAGACTATGGCATTGCCATCCTGCGCATAGGCTGCCATTAACACTCAAGCAAATGACTGCATGCGAAGTGGTGCCATGATCGAGAAGTATGGACTGCTAATGAATGGTGTCACATTATGTTCACTAATGAGTCCCAGTCCTGCACTGCTCCAAATGACTATCGTGGAGAAGTTTGACAGTGACCCGGGGAGATTGGGAGAGGTCCCATTCTTCCACATTTTTGGGGGGGGGGGGTCACAAAGGAGTCCCATGGTGTGGGGAGCCATTGGGTATGACTTCAAGTCACGGCTTGTAATGGCCGAGGGAACTCTGATGGTACAGCAGTGTGTAATAGTATTGTGGTGCTATTTTTCAACAGGCCAGTGCTTGTCCACATGTAGTATGTGTCTCTTTAAATTGTCTGTGTGATGTTGATATACTCCTGTGGCCAGCAAAATCCCCATATCTGTCCCCGATAGAACATTATGGGACCAACATGGACGTCAACTCCGTCCCACTGCCTGTATCCATGATTGCAATGTCCAGTTACAACAGTTGTGGATCACCTTTCTCAGGAGGGTATGCAGCAGCTTTACGACATCCTCCCGCACTGTCCAGGCCAGACAGGGTGCATTGCTGTATTGATAAGTGGGCTCAAACTGATAAGTTCTGTGTAAATTTGACTCTGTTTTGTTATCACTGAAATAACATCACATATCCTCTAAATTTGCTATGTTTCAATTTGTTTTCTCCCCACCTTCTGAGTGTCTCACTTTTTTTCAAGCAGTGTAATTTAAGACAGACATAAGAATATGAAAATGGGATGGCATATCACATTGCTATTCAACTATGCCCCTAAGAAAATTGTAAGACAATGGAGAAGAGCAGGTGCACTATTACACTGACTAGAACGTAAACTTAAAGATAGAATTATATTGTGTAACCTATACCGATGACATAATACTAATTGACAAAAACATTACTGATGTGCTAAAGCAATTTGAAATATTAAGGGAGCAAGCTAGGAAAATTGGACTACTAATTTCACCTGGAGAAAAAATTCTTGGCTGATACCAAAATGGCACTAGTTGAACTTATATAGGCAACAACATAGTATTTGGTGTTAAAGAGTTTAAATAATTAGGTGAAAAAGACCACTGAACATCATAATGAAAAGAAGGCCATAGAATCCAGACTTCAGAAAATACAAACTGTCTCTCAGTTAACTAAAAGTATTTTTCCTGGAACTTTAAAATCTAACATTGTACAACAGTGATCAAATTAGAATTAGAGACTCTTTGTCCAACACAAGACATGAAAACAGCAAACTGAATTAGAAGAATGTAAAATTGTAGTAAAAATCTTAGGCCCAAGAATAAAAGATGGAACACATCACACAGAACCCAGCGTGAAATCTCCATCAAATTCCTAAAAACTCTTGTTACAATGTGTCTCCAAAGAATCCAACTTGTGGGACATACAGAAAGAATGTGTCCAAACAGGCAGCTCATTGGATTCCCACATACTTGAAAAATAAGATCCAACTGATAAAAACAAACAGGAAGAGACCTTAAGAAATTGGAATCACTACATTTACAGTATTCTGATGTAGTGATGAGTCACACAGAGTGCAGTTTCACAGTAGCTTCATCGATGCTTGTACTTGTGTATGTAGTATATGCAAGTGTGTACAGCGTCTATTCTGGTGTACTCACAATATGCTAATTTAGTGGCCGAGCAGTAAACCGGATCCCTACTCGGTTCCAGTGTGCTGTGCTAATTATTCTTCTTCACTTGACATTTATGCTTGGAGCTGCAAGAGAGGTCATTTTCCAGATAGTGCCACAAAAACAACAAATTCTCAGATATCAGTTTAACTTACACGCTTCAACATCATAGACAACATTTCACATTAATATGTAGTAGAACACTAGATTAGTGTTAAAATTGCCAGAGTAAACATTGTTCTCCATGTGACAGATTGTCACCCGACGTCCAAAATCGATAAATTTTATATCTTTGCACAGAGAAGCAGCTGGTTGGTCATTGTCATGTGTGGTGCTAATCAATGGGTCGAGCTCGTTGCTGGCACAGCGCCACCACAGAGTAAGTGGCCCCTCATCCCAGCAGGTGGCGATGTTTTAACACCCGTATAGCTCCCCAGACTTACCACGTCTGTGGATAACTCCGTCTCTGCACAGAACTTCCCACATTTCCCACACAGTGGGCCATAGTGCCTTTTACACACAATAAATCTTCAAACTTATTTCATTGGCTAAGTTAAATTTCGAGTGTGACATGCTATTTAGTAAAAAATAGCAAACGGTAGACATGGATGTTATTGTGACTCTTTCCTAAGGCAACATTTGTGTATTACACTTGTAGAAGTGCACTGCAAAATAAAACAGTAGACCGTAAGTTCAAACAATGGAAACTCCAGGTTGGAATATCAGCAGTGTAGGAAAAGATAGAGTGCTAATTACCATAAAGATAGCACGTTAAAATGCAGACAGGCGCAGTTAAGACACTTACACATAAGCTTTTGGCCACAACCTTCATCAGAAAAAGAAATAGAAATACACACCATTCATTCACACAAGCAAGCACACCTCACACACACATGACCGCCAACTCCGACAGCTCAGAGCAGAATGCTAGTCTCTAAGTTTGCTACACAATAAAATAATTATTCTGAGCTACAAGAAAAATGGATTCAAAGAACTAAACTGCTTGAAGAAAAAAAAGGGAAGCTCCCTGAAGCAACGTAGTTTCACGAGTGTGCATACCAGTGGTAAATTATGTGAGTCGCAACTCTCTGAAATGGATACAAAGGCCACCAGATTGCATTAGCTTTGTTTGTGTCTCGGATTGTTACCATGAATGGTAGGAGCTATAAGAGATGTGAAGAGTGTAAGATGTTGAGTGATCCCTGTGAAGGACACAGATGACCTGTACTTCTGTGAGTCAGCATTATCAGCACGTAACAAGATTTGAAGGGGCCTAATTGTGTGTCTCCATTTGCCAGGCTGATTGAATTATGCAATATGCAGATTTGTGAGACATTCAGATGTGGTAGTGGCCCCATGTTGGACTGCTTGGGAACGTAAGGGCAGCGTGCTTGTCAGCAAGCTTCCAGTTGACCGTGTCTGACGAGCCCATGGGAGAATCGCTGTAATGTACACCGAGCACATTGTAACCCTTTCACACCTGCACCTGTCATGTGATCAGCAGTGAGTCACATTCTGCAAGACCCACGATTGCAGTTGTCAGTCAGTATGACAACGACATAGGGAGAGGGCGTGTGGGGCAGCATCGGATATGACTTCAGGTCACTCTGACAGCACAGCAGTATGTCATGGACATCCTATATCCTCATTTGCTACCTCCATGTCCAACAGAGTTACAAGAGACAGAGCAGTGAAAACATATCCAGTTGTTGACTCACAAAATGGTTTTGAGCTGTGACGCATATGGTGTTAAGTGAATCATTCATACAAAAAGAAAAGAAGAAGAAGCTAAAGTCAGAATGTGAAAAAATTGGAGAATGGAATAGATATTTGAAGACTTCACACTTGAAACTCCCAGTTTTCCTATTGTGAAAGTGCCTTTGTGACCATATGCATTTCACTGACGATAAACTTTTTTTTTCCCCCTGGGTCTTGGCTCCATATTTTTTCATCCAGTTGAGTCAGAATACTTGCATAGTATTTGTGAGGTATTGTTTCAGTCTTGCAAGCTAATCTAAAATACAAATCCCTTTTGCATCCTAGAAAACAATGACCACTCTTTCTCTCCGATGAAGTCACCTTAGCTATTTTTGTGCAACTGCTGTTTCATTTCGGTCATCTCTCATCCACGGGAACAGATTGGTGCATAGAATCAGTTGTGTGTCAGATTGTCCCAAATTGTTTTTCACATTAGGTTGTAGTGAGGCTTCAACAGATATGCCACTCACTTTCTGGTACAGCCACGGCATCAACTGTTTTGCACATCTTTTTAATTACTGATCTTGCAATATCACACTGTGTTCTTTCTCAGCATTTTCATATTTGATTGTAATTCTAGGAAATTGTTCATGAGTCATCTTACAGACATATGCCACATATGAATTCAGCCACCCATTCCTTAACTGTTGACTATGAAGGAACTCCCCTCATGAACCATGGACCTTACCGTTGGTGGGGAGGCTTGCGTGCCTCAGCGATACAGATGGCCGTACTGTAGGTGCAACCACAATGGAGGGGTATCCGTTGAGAGGCCAGACAAACATGTGGTTCCTGAAGAGGGGCAGCAGCCTTTTCAGTAGTTGCAGGGGCAACAGTCTGGATGATTGACTGATCTGGCTTTGTAACATTAACCAAAATGGCCTTGCTGTGCTGGTACTGCGAACGGCTGAAAGCAAGGGGAAACTACAGCCATAATTTTTCCCGAGGACATGCAGCTCTACAACTAGACTAGAAGAAGAGATCGGTTGGTAGGACACGTTTTGAGGCATCAAGGCATCACAAATTTAGCATTGGAAGGCAGCGTGGAGGGTAAAAATCGTAGAGGGAGACCAAGAGATGAATACACTAAGCAGATTCAGAAGGATGTAGGTTGCAGGAGGTACTGGGAGATGAAGAAGCTCGCACAGGATAGAGTAGCATGGAGAGCTGCATCAAACCAGTCTCAGGACTGAAGACCACAACAACAACAACATGAATGAACTGACTCCTAATGAGTAAGATGATGCCTGTAGAAAAGTACAGCAAAACAGTAATCTCAAAAAAGGACAGGATAGACAGCACATTCTGTAGGACATATTAAAAATGATTGGTAAAAGAGACTTGGCGTGTTAAATGCAGCTTTTGATTACATGATAATTGAATTGGATAGATAAACAATCTACTCGCTAAGTGGCGGCAGAACACACACATAAAAGAAGATTATAATTAGGCGAGCTTTCAGAGCCAGTAGCTCATTCTTCAGGCAGAAGGGTTGAAGTGGAAGGAAGAGGGGTGAAGGATAGGTCTAGGAAAAAGGTTAGATTTTGAGAAAGTTACCCAGAACTGCAGATCAGGGGAGACTTTCCAGATGGGATGAGAAGGAAAGACTGATTCCACATCTACATACATACTCCACTAGCCATCATATGGTGCATGGCTGAAGGTACCCTGTCTCACTACAATAGTCTGAATAAAATTACTTGATAGTTGACATCAATCACTTGCTGCAACAATGTTGCCACATTGGCTACCAGCTACCGTTTGGTTACAGGTAACAACAAACAAGCAGCTCACTTCACAAATTATGTTAAATGTTTAACACAGAGCAATTTTTCTAGTGGCTGGTGCAAGGTATGTCAGAAATGTTGGATACTCTGTTGACTATTGATTTAAAGTGACCAGTGACTGAACTGGGGCAGACAACGCGTTTTGTATCCCTGACTGTAAACTTGTGTCCTAACCCAGCTGAGAAAATTGTGGTCAACAGTCTGCAGCAGTACTAATATCATTATCGCTTTGTTCATGGCGATTAAAGCTAACCCTTAAGGGTAAACTCAAGACAACAAAAACTCAATTTCAGGGCTGAAAGCAAATTGAAATTTCTCTGTGACATTTGTTACCTGTAACTATCCTTAAACTAGCTGCACATGCTGCCATGTTTGAAACCAGTGAACAGTCCGTGTGGGCCCTTAGTCGTGGATTATAGATGACTGAGACAGATTCCAAATGAAGAAATAATGACAAGATGAAAAATAAGACCAAATAGAACAGTCAAAACAATGATGAAAAATGATGCAGCGAAGTATTAAAAATAAAAAAATACATTTAAACCAATTAATTGAATGAAAATAATAATCACACTCATTTGGTTAGATTTAGAATTAAAAATTTTGCTACATTGATGAGATTCAAACCTACGACATGCTACACATTAGATTAATCTGCCAACCATTGTGCTATGCCACAGCACTGCATGAAGTATTTATATATGTGAATGTAGTGACCCAGTTCCAACTATGAATTGCAACCTTAAAAATTTCAGTTTCACGCAGTGTAGTGAAAAGCTTATCTAATGTAAGATGATCTCTGTGAATATGATAACTATAAGTATGATACTGAATTACACCTTGTGCTGATTTATTCAGTAGTGTTTGGTTAGTGCTATGAATGAAATATGTGTCTTTCATTAGCATTGTTAATGTGTGTTGTTTTTGGTGTAGTTATCATGTGTCATGAAATACATAATAAAAGTGTCGGGCTCATAATTCGGGATACAAATACATGAAGAAAGAATGCTGTACCAGGAATTGGAAGTGACTGGCCAATTTTGGTGGAGTTTGGCAACAGCAGACAGTTCAAGTGTGACGCTGACAACTCTTATTGGCGTTTGAAGTGCCAACTATCAAGTAATTTTAATTCGACTGTAGTCAGTTCCTTTCCCGTTCCATCTGCCAATCGAGTGGGGAAAAAGTGAATGTCTATATGCCTCTCTATGAGTCCTAATTTGTCATCTCTTATCTTCGTGGTCCCTATGCGTAATGTATGTTGGTGCAAGCAGAATTGTTCTGCAGTCAGCACAGTGTTCCTCAAAATCCCTCCATGGATTCCCATTTGAGTTCCAGAAACATCTCCATAATACTTGTATGTTGTTGTTTCAACCTACTGTTAACAAATCTAGTATCCTGCCTCTGAAATACCTCAATGTCTGCTTTAATTTGACCCCTTGCGGATCCCAGACACTCAAACTGTACTCAAGAAGAGATCACACTAGCACCCTATATGTGATGTCCATCACAGCTGAGCCACACTAGTAAAATCCACCCAACAAACGAAAGATGATTATTCACCTTCCCTACCATGACCCTCACAAGTTCGTTCCATTTCATATCACATTGCAAAGTTATGTCCAGATATTGAAACAATATGACTTCTTCATTCATGACACTACTAATGCAGGATTCTGGCATTATGGATTTGTTTTTCCAACTCATTTGCAGTAACTTATACTTTTCTACATTTAGGGTTAGCTGTCACTTATTGCACCAACTGGGAACTTTGTCCAAGTCATCTTTTATCCTCCTAAATCACTCAACAATGACACCTTCCATACACCACATCATCATCAGCAAACAACCATAGATTACTGTCCACTTTGTCCATCAGATCAGTTATGCACATAGAAAATATGAGTAATAGCGCTCCTAGCACACATCCCTGGAACGATCCTAATGATACCCTAGTCACTGATGGACACTCACCGTCGGGATAATGTAGTGGGTTCTATTACTTCAGAAGTCTTTGAGCCACTCACATGTCTGGGAACCTATTCCATGTGCTTGTACCTTTGTTAAAAGTCTGCAGTGAGGCACTATGTCAAATGCTTCTCGGAAATCAAGAACTATGGAATCTGGGTTTGTGAATTTTTGATGGCAAAGTTAGAGGAGCAATGCATCTGCATTAAATTTTGCGTGAAACTCAAGAAAACCTTTACAGAGACACACCAAATGATGCAGGGAGCCTATAGCGATGAGTGCTTAAGCCATACTCGGTGTTACGTATTATTCACATGTTTTAAAAATGGCTTTACAAAAGTCAAAAATGATCCTTGTTCAGGACGCTCTTAGATGTCCCCTGATGACGCTTGTGTCAGGAACGTCAACGAAATTGTGTGTGCCAGTCGAAGATTCACTGTCCGAGAGATTGTAGAAGAATGTAACATTTCAATTGGATCATGTTATGAAATGACACAGCATCTTGGAATGCATTGTGTTGCCGCCAAGTTCATTCCACGGCTCATGAGTCAAAACCAAAAAAACTTTTTGGATCTCACAAAAGAGAATGAGATGTTCCATGTGAGAATAGTATGACCCCTGCAGACTTCTTTTTATTTCCAAAGTTGAAAAGGATGAAGTTTTGCAATGGTAGATGAGATAAAAGAAAATTCGCAGACAGCACTTTATGCGACCCAGCAAGAGGTGTGTCAAGACTGCTCCTGGAAGTGGAAATGATATTGGGAGCAGTGTATCAATTGTGGAGGAGAGTATTTCGAAGGAGACAATCCATAGTAACTAAAAGATAAGCATAGAAAATTTTGTGGACAAAGTTCTGGAATTTTTTGAACAGACGTCGTATGACAAAAGAGCATGCTGAGTTGCCCATGAGTGATGCTTTGTACTGATTTGTGGACATAAACTTATTGGTCACTATGAAACTGATTAGATTCAAACCCAGAATATGTACAAGAATTCTGCAGCAAACTGATGTTACGGATTGGTCTGTAATTTCGTAGGTCTGTTCTTTCGCCCTTCGTATTTACAGGAGACGCCTCTGTATTTTTTTCCCCAGTTGCTTAGGTCTTTCTGCTGGGTGAGAGATTCACAATAAATACAAGCTAAGTAAGGGTCCAGTGCCATATAGCACTCTTTGTAAAACCAAATTGAGATTCCATCTGCAACTGGCGACTTATTTGTTTTTAATTATTTCAGGTGTCAGGGATGCTTACGAGGGTGGTTTGAAAAGTTCTTGAAACAGAGTAGAAAAAAAGTACTTATGTCACTGAAACTTTTTTGTTTTTCAATGTACCCTGCTTGTAGATTAATTCACTTGGTCCAACAGTGTTCCAATACCTTGATCCCATCTCGACAATGATTTTCCTCCAGGCCTACAAAATAGTTGTCAACTCAGGCTACCAATTCTTCATTTAAGTGAATCTTCATCCACAAAGAAAAATTTTCAGTTTAGGGAAGAGGCACGTGTGGCAACAATTCATACCTTAGTTTGTGTAATTTTACCATGGCGATGGCACACGCGTGTGAGCGTGCATTGGCTTGATGCTAGATGACTTTCTTCCTTATTAAACCTGGCCTTTTTCGCATACCTTTTGTTATAATTTGTCCAGAAGGTTAGCATAGTATTCTCCAGTAATTGTTTGCCCAGTGGGGAGATAATGTACAAACAGAATCCCCTTCTCATCCCAGAACACTGATGCCATGATCTTCCCCGCTGAAGGAATTTGGTGGCGCATCCCAGAACACTGACGCCAAGTCCTTCCCCGCTGAAGGAGTTTGGCGGCGGAGATTCAGCATGTTTTCACTTCTTTGATTGTTGCTTTGTCTCTGGGGTATAGTAGTAAAACAAAGTTTCTTCGTGGTCACAAACCAGCACAAAAGATCTTGTTTGTTTCTCCTAAAACAGGCCAAACATTGTTGTGATATGTCCATTCTCATGCGTTTTTGACCCAGCGTCAAGAGTCGCGGCACCCATCTTGTGAATACCTTTCAGATACATCTGGCAAGCGTGAGCAATTTCATGCCCTCTAAATTGGTGATCCTCCTTGATCATTATGCGCACTTTTGCAATGATTTCTAGAGTAGTGACACATCTTGGCTGACCTATTCATGGATGATCATCATCTAAGCTCTCCTGACCAAATTTAAATTCATTTATCCACTTGGCAACAGTTGAAGACAAAGGAGCAGAGTCCCCTGGTGTATTCTGGAAATCGGCATGAATGTCCTTCGCTTTCATACCTTTCTTTATGAAGTTCTTAATTACTGCTTGAATCTTGACCCCCCCCCTGTACCGTCCCGTCATTGCAGATCACTACACAGGAACAACAACAGAGCCGTGTCACTGCCACAGCTCTCTTCCAAGAGCACTGACATGGCATGTGTTTACAGGCAACAGTCCAACGAATATCATGTGAACAACTTGTGCTAGCGCTGGCCTCTTGTGGTGATTGTTGTTAGGTGTCTTTGTGCTATTGTCAAATGACGGTATGTTTATATGATTCTCTTGCATGAATGATTTCTTGAATGCAAAATTTAAAACATTTATCTCCTACTGCCACACCAGACTGGTCAAGTGACTTGATGGAAAACTTTGACTCACTTAGTGATTTTACATAGGACAATAATTTCCCCTGCTTCTCAGCCAGATCTTTTGCTGAGGTATGACAGTGGTAGTAACCTTTCCTTGTTGGCATTTGGCATTCTCGTTTGAACTAAGAGTGCAGTAGCTTTTCCTTCCTCAGTATTTTCTGAATTTCATTGTTAAACCACAGTGGCTCTTTTGCATCCATAATTCGTTTACTAGGTACAGACTTGTTGAGAGTGCAATTCACGATCTATTTAAGCTTTGACCATAATCTCTCTATGTCCATCTTAATGGAACTAAGTGGGAACTAAGTGATGTCAGTTCTGTCTAAGTGAGATGCTAACATCTGCTTATCTGCTCTTTCTGGCATGAACATTTTCCTAGCCTTCTTGACTGATTTATTAATTTTTGTAATCTTTGTTGTTATGATGTTATCATGATTATTAATCCCCATCTCTATGCTGAAGTCATTGATGATATCTGGACTGTTTGTAACTACAAGGTCTAAGATATTTCCATTGCATGTGGCATGACAAACTAGGTGCTCAAGACAATTTTCGAAAACCACATTCAAAAGTGCTTCACAAGATTGACTGCACCCCCTGAAATAAAGCCATAGGCTACCATCTATACTCAGTAGGCTAAATTAACCTCCAACTAGCATTGCATGATCTAGGTATTTACGTGCTACTGTCTGTAGACTTTCTTTGAATGGCTCCAAAACTGTCATAGCAGAACCGGGTGGATGATTAAAACATCCATTAATTAACGTGATTTCACATAGACTTGTTATAGGCAACCAGGTAACTTCACTGTCACAATCAGCTTTGACCTCAATAGAGACAATGGACACTTCCTCTCCTACAGTGTCTAACCTGCCTTTCCGATATATATTCCATTAATCACTAAATATGTGAGAGCTTTCTACTCTGGGTTTCAGCCAGCTCTCAGTCTCTGAGAATAATTTGAGTGGGAGACTTTCCTGGATGGCAGTAAATTCAGAAACTGTGTTACAAGTACTTTGACAACTGATAAAATTTTGACAATCTACACTGGAGTGAATTCAAAAGATAAACCTCAACCAACATTGAATGTATCTTGGTGATAAAGAGCCAAAATAAATAAATTGATGATTTTATTCCATTTCATCTGATTGAATGAAACACACACAGCATAACTACTCAGAAAACAACTATAGTGCGGATTACATTTACTATCATACATGTAGCACTCTGAGAACATTTCACCTTGTCATAGTAGTCCTGTGTTTTGGAACTAGGCAGTGCTTCATTTCACAAAGCGAAAGGAATAGCTTGTGTAAAAAAAAAGAAGAGGAAATAGTGGTTGCTGGTGTTTTTAACACTATCATTCAATTTAGTTCCTACTGTGAACTTTGCAGCTAGGATATGTAAATGCTCTGAGACTGCTATTGATAATATCTTTATGAACAAATCTAGGGGAAAAAAGTCATATCACAAAACCAATAGTAAATGGACTATCTGATCACGACGTGCAGCATCTTGTGTTAAATGTTGAAACTTGTCAGGATAAAAAAATATTAAATCTGAGTACAGGAGGATAATAAATAAGCCAGAAATTGAGGAATTCAGGAAATTGCTCAAAGACATGAACTGGAGAGATGTTTACCTGACTCAAATGGAAAATACAAAGCATTTATTAATAAAGTTACCTCCTCTTTTGAAAATTGTTTTCCCCTAAAGGTAACTCAGATCACACAGAAGTCAAAAGATAAACCATGGATTACACAAGGAATAAAGATATCATGTGGGGCAAAAAGGAGACTGTATCTACTATCTAGGAACATTTCTGATATTAGAATTGTAATGCATTGCAAAGAATACTGCAAAATATTGAATCAAGTAATCCAGAAATCGAAGTAGCTTTATTAAGAGAAAAAGATAATTGTATCGGGCAACAAAATAAGAACTGTATGGGATATAGTGAAGGCAGAGAGAAGTGGGGCCAAAAAGGAAGTGGAACCGATAGCTCTAAAAGTAAATGAGACTTTGGTAACAAGTGCATGTAGTGCTGTAAATCTCTTAAGCAAGACTTAATTTTTGTTACTGACGGCTCGGGGTTATCAGGTTTGGTGAATGGTGCAATGGAGTATCTGGGACCAGTCTTTGAAGAACATCGTGCAGAACCTATACGAGGAACTTTGAATTCCAACCATTGCTTCTCAGTATACTTACTCCATAATGAAATTTGATGCAAGTTATATATCTATATTTCCAACAAATAGCTCAATACATATTATCAATACTAGGAATAAGAACAATCTACATAAAGACCTAAAATCACTTATGTTGGTCCAAAAGGGGGCCCAATATTCAGGAACACACATTTTCAATAAATTACCAGCAACCATTAAAAACTTGGTTTCAGATAAAGCACAGTTTAAACAGAGTTTGAATGACTTTTTGATAGGCAATGCCTTCTACTCTACAGATGAATATCCTAACAGAGACTGTTAGGCCAGCGTAAGTAAAAATATGTTAGATTTAAGTTTTGACAGTACTTGGTTGCAACAGTCAATATTAGGTATTTTGTGTATGCTAAATTTATTAATAGTGCATAACATAAATTTATTAATAGTGCATAACAATGTTCCCCCCCCCCCCCCCCCCCATGAACCATGGACCTTGCCGTTGGTGGGGAGGCTTGCGTGCCTCAGCGATACAGATAGCCGTACCGTAGGTGCAACCACAATGGAGGGGTATCTGTTGAGAGGCCAGACAAACGTGTGGTTCCTGAAGAGGGGCAGCAGCCTTTTCAGTAGTTGCAAGGGCAACAGTCTGGATGATTGACTGATCTGGCCTTGTAACAATAACCAAAACGGCCTTGCTGTGCTGGTACTGCGAACGGCTGAAAGCAAGGGGAAACTACAGCCGTAATTTTTCCCGAGGGCATGCAGCTTTACTGTATGATTACATGATGATGGCGTCCTCTTGGGTAAAATATTCCGGAGGTAAAATAGTCCCCCATTCGGATCTCCGGGCGGGGACTACGCAAGAGGATGTCGTTATCAGGAGAAAGAAAACTGGTGTTCTACGGATCGGAGCGTGGAATATCAGATCCCTTAATCGGGCAGGTAGGTTAGAAAATTTAAAAAGGGAAATGGATAGGTTGAAGTTAGATATAGTGGGAATTAGTGAAGTTCGGTGGCAGGAGGAACAAGACTTCTGGTCAGGTGACTACAGGGTTCTAAACACAAAATCAAATAGGGGTAATGCAGGAGTAGGTTTAATAATGAATAGGATAATAGGAATGCGGGTAAGCTACTACAAACAGCATAGTGAACGCATTATTGTGGCCAAGATAGATACGAAGCCCACGCCTACTACAGTAGTACAAGTTTATATGCCAACTAGCTCTGCAGATGACGAAGAAACTGAAGAAATGTATGATGAAATAAAAGAAATTATTCAGATTGTGAAGGGAGACAAAAATTTAATAGTCATGGGTGACTGGAATTCGAGTGTAGGAAAAGGGAGAGAAGGAAACATAGTAGGTGAATATGGACTGGGGGACAGAAATGAAAGAGGAAGCCGCCTGGTCGAATTTTGCACAGAGCACAACATAATCATAACTAACACTTGGTTTAAGAATCATGAAAGAAGGTTGTATACATGGAAGAACCCTGGCGATACTAAAAGGTATCAGATAGATTATTTAATGGTAAGACAGAGATTTAGGAACCAGGTTTTAAATTGTAAGACATTTCCAGGGGCAGATGTGGACTCTGACCACAATCTATTGGTTATGGCCTGTAGATTAAAACTGAAGAAACTGCAAAAAGGTGGGAATTTAAGGAGATGGGACCTGGATAAACTAAAAGAACCAGAGGTTGTACAGAGATTCAGGGAGAGCATAAGGGAGCAATTGACAGGAATGGGGGAAATAAATACAGTAGAAGAAGAATGGGTAGCTTTGAGGGATGAAGTAGTGAAGGCAGCAGAGGATCAAGTAGGTAAAAAGACGAGAGGTAGTAGAAATTCTTGGGTAACAGAAGAAATATTGAATTTAATTGATGAAAGGAGAAAATATAAAAATGCAGTAAGTGAAACAGGCAAAAAGGAATACAAACGTCTCAAAAATGAGATCGACAGGAAGTGCAAAATGGCTAAGCAGGGATGGCTAGAGGACAAATGTAAAGATGTAGAGGCCTATCTCACTAGGGGTAAGATAGATACCGCCTACAGGAAAATTAAAGAGACCTTTGGAGACAAGAGAACGACTTGTATGAATATCAAGACCTCAGATGGAAACCCAGTTCTAAGCAAAGAAGGGAAAGCAGAAAGGTGGAAGGAGTATATAGAGGGTCTATACAAGGGTGATGTACTTGAGGACAATATTATGGAAATGGAAGAGGATGTAGATGAAGATGAAATGGGAGATATGATACTGCGTGAAGAGTTTGACACAGCACTGAAAGACCTGAGTCGAAACAAGGCCCCCGGAGTAGACAATATTCCATTGGAACTACTGACGGCCGTGGGAGAGCCAGTCCTGACAAAACTCTACCATCTGGTGAGCAAGATGTATGAAACAGGCGAAATACCCTCAGACTTCAAGAAGAATATAATAATTCCAATCCCAAAGAAAGCAGGTGTTGACAGATGTGAAAATTACCGAACTATCAGCTTAATAAGTCACAGCTGCAAAATACTAACACGAATTCTTTACAGACGAATGGAAAAACTAGTAGAAGCCAACCTCGGGGAAGATCAGTTTGGATTCCGTAGAAACACTGGAACACGTGAGGCAATACTGACCTTACGACTTATCTTAGAAGAAAGATTAAGGAAAGGCAAACCTATGTTTCTAGCATTTGTAGACTTAGAGAAAGCTTTTGACAATGTTGACTGGAATACTCTCTTTCAAATTCTAAAGGTGTCAGGGGTAAAATACAGGGAGCGAAAGGCTATTTACAATTTGTACAGAAACCAGATGGCAGTTATAAGAGTCAAGGGACATGAAAGGGAAACAGTGGTTGGGAAGGGAGTAAGACAGGGTTGTAGCCTCTCCCCGATGTTGTTCAATCTGTATATTGAGCAAGCAGTAAAGGAAACAAAAGAAAAATTCGGGGTAGGTATTAAAATTCATGGAGAAGAAATAAAAACTTTGAGGTTCACCGATGACATTGTAATTCTGTCAGAGACAGCAAAGGACTTGGAAGAGCAGTTGAATGGAATGGACAGTGTCTTGAAAGGAGGATATAAGATGAACATCAACAAAAGCAAAACAAGGATAATGGAATGTAGTCTAATTAAGTCGGGTGATGCTGAGGGAATTAGATTAGGAAATGAGGCACTTAAAGTAGTAAAGGAGTTTTGCTATTTGGGGAGCAAAATAACTGATGATGGTCGAAGTAGAGAGGATATAAAATGTAGGCTGGCAATGGCAAGGAAAGCGTTTCTGAAGAAGAGAAATTTGTTAACATCCAGTATAGATTTAAGTGTCAGGAAGTCATTTCTGAAAGTATTCGTATGGAGTGTAGCCATGTATGGAAGTGAAACATGGACAATAAATAGTTTGGACAAGAAGAGAATAGAAGCTTTCGAAATGTGGTGCTACAGAAGAATGCTGAAGATTAGATGGGTAGATCACATAACTAATGAGGAAGTATTGAATAGGATTGGGGAGAAGAGAAGTTTGTGGCACAACTTGACCAGAAGAAGGGATCGGTTGGTAGGACATGTTCTGAGGCATCAAGGGATCACCAATTTAGTATTGGAGGGCAGCGTGGAGGGTAAAAATCGTAGAGGGAGACCAAGAGATGAATACACTAAGCAGATTCAGAAGGATGTAGGTTGCAGTAGGTACTGGGAGATGAAAAAGCTTGCACAGGATAGACTAGCATGGAGAGCTGCATCAAACCAGTCTCAGGACTGAAGACCACAACAACAACAACAACAACAATATTTCATTCTGACAGCGTATTAATTCTGTAAATATTAGCTTCTCCAGTTTACTGTATTGTATTCACCTATTTTGACAATCTCGTGACAAATGATCAGGGTAGTATTCATTATATTAAAATGTTTTGTGTTATACATTCTGACATGTTCCACACCCTTGAGAATCATCTCATTTTTTCGGTGTATGTAACGAAAACTGAATCAAATCAAATGCAATCACCATCTCTCACCATGTAATAACTTCACTTCTTCTTCTTCCCTTGTCGTCTCCTGTTTTTCCAGTACTCATCCATCTCCTCCTCATGTTTTTCCCCCTTTATTCTATTCGTGTTGTTCTCAATCCCCTATTTCTTCTGCATTGAAAGCCTTTTATTTTTATTTTTTTTTTTTTTTATCGAGGTGAGTCTTTATGGACTGCGTGGTAACAACCGACTTCACTGTAGTGTCCATGTCTTGTTCTTGCTCCAGCTTTGACTTCCTGCCAGTATCTTCTGAGCCCCTCCAAGAAGTACCTTTTTATGCCCTTCAGATAAGGGTCCTCACTGTCTTTCGGATGTTGATGCCATGTTAAAACCTTGGTAGTTGGTCACCAATCTTCTAAATTTGTTCCTTTCAGGAATTTCTCTCTGAGATACCAATCTGCTTAAGATCTTTTTCACATTCTTTGAACCATCTCGGCCTCGTTTTCTTAGATAGGATGAAACTCTGTATTCTTTTTGATAGTCGATCACCGTCCATTTTCATGAGATGACCATAAAATAACAATCATTTCTTTGTAATGGATGCTGTGATAGGTTCTGTCTTGCTGCACGATTCCTCATTTGCTCTCATTCGCCATTGTCCATCGACCCATCTATTACCTTAGGATTTTCCTTAATATCCTACACTCACGCTTTTCCAGCCGCTCAGCTTGACCTTGTCTATTCGTGGTCAAAGTTTTGGATGCTTATAAGCCCTCAGGTTTTACAACTGTATTATAATGTTGGAACTTGGCCCACATACTCATAGACTTTTTGTTATAAGTATTCTTTGTCAGTTGGTATGCTTGGTCTAACTTCCTCATCCTGGCAATTGCTTCTTCTTTTAATCCATTCTCCTGGTGGATGACTTCACCGAGATACCTGAAATTCTTAATTCATCCGATTTTTTCCCAGGTTGGTTATCATCCATTCAGGTCCGTTACAGATGTTCGTCATATATTTTGTCTTTTGAATAGAGATCTGGAGTCTAACTTTTTTCAGCAATTTCTGACAGCCTATTTATCTTGTTGACTGCTGACTCTATGTTGTTAGCAAAAATGGCCAGGTCAGCCGCAAAATCTAAGCAGTCAATGCACACCCCTTTGTTCTTAGGACCAAGTCTGAACCACTCTTCATTTGTTTCTTCTTGGGCTAATAACTTTCTCCACTCTCGAGTGACCTTTTCCAAGACACAATTGAAAAGGAGAGGGATAGTCCATCTCCTCGTCTTATGTCCGTTCTGATTGTAAAGGGTTTAGATACCTCACCCATAAATTTAATTTTTGACGCTGTGTTAGTAAGAGTTTATTTGATCAGCTTTCTTGAGGTATTATCCATCCCAAACTTTTCCAAAATATTCATTAATGCCTGTCAGTCGATGGAGTCATATACTTTTTGAAAATCAACAAACATGACCACATAGTTATTTCTTCCAGTTTTTTGGACCTGATGATGTTCTTCAGGCTAAAGATCTGTTCTGCGCAAGAATCGCCCTTTCGGAAACCAGCTTGATAGTCCCCAATCAGTTGGTTACAATGACCTTCTATTCTATTCTGTATCACTTTGGAGAGAATCTTATATGGAACAGATACTAATGAGGTACCCCTATAGTTATTGACATTCTATTTATCACCTTTTTTGTGTAGACGATGGATTAAAGCTGACTGCCGTTCAGTTGGTATCATCCCAGCTCTCCAGATCTCCTCAAAAAGTTGGACTAGTATATCTAGAGTTTCATTATTTGCCAGCTTCAGTAGTTCCACCACTATTGAATCCTCTCCAGTTGCCTTATTATTCTTAAAGTTGTTGATGATCTCTTTGGTCTCCTCTTTACTAGATGGAGATTAGGGGTAGTTTGTGGATTGGGGCACATGCAGGGAATCTTTCTTTCGGTTCATCACAATTAAGTAGGTTTTCAAAGTAACGAGACATGATCTTGCAGTTTTCTTTGTTGGTCAGGCCGAGTGTGGTGTGCATACTGTAAGACCTTCAGTACACACACCATCAGATTATTTGACTTGTTGCTCTAACGAAGTAAGCGAGTGTCAGCAATATGTCTCGTGGTCTTATCATGGTGTGTTTATCTTCTGCCATTCGGTCAGATGATAGAAATGCCACTTGCATGCTTAGAGTAGCAGATTGACGGTGACCAACTTTAAACAGAATTTGATTAATTTTCACACACATTTACTAAAATAATAACAAATATAAAAATTACTTAACTTGGTTCTGGATGCTATTTACAGTTGACAATCTGAAGTTCTTTGGGATTGGTACGTTAATCTTATTCTCACATATATCTCAGATACTTGACAAAAGTGTCTATACATTTATCTTCATGGCTATGTACAGGAATATGGTAATCTTATCAGGCGCAGACTGAATCTTGACTATGGACTGGTACAGACAATTGTAGAACTCGACGGACTGGTACAGACTAATGCAGACTGGTACAGACTAATGCAGACTCATACAGACTGGTGCAGACAAATGCAGACTGACTGATTGAAGGTCTTTACACTCGTTATAATACCTCGCACGTTCATGTATCACTGCGCGAGTGTGATGCGCGAGGAGAAAATGTTCTATGTTAGCAGCAATCTCATTGGCTGCGTTACATACACTCCTGGAAATGGAAAAAAGAACACATTGACACCGGTGTGTCAGTTCCACCAGACTTGCTCCGGACACTGCGAGAGGGCTGTACAAGCAATGATCACACGCACAGCACAGCGGACACACCAGGAACCGCGGTGTTGGCCGTCGAATGGCGCTAGCTGCGCAGCATTTGTGCACCGCCGCCGTCAGTGTCAGCCAGTTTGCCGTGGCATACGGAGCTCCATCGCAGTCTTTAACACTGGTAGCATGTCGCGACAGCGTGGACGTGAACCGTATGTGCAGTTGACGGACTTTGAGCGAGGGCGTATAGTGGGCACGCGGGAGGCCGGGTGGACGTACCGCCGAATTGCTCAACACGTGGGGCGTGAGGTCTCCACAGTACATCGATGTTGTCGCCAGTGGTCGGCGGAAGGAGCACGTGCCCGTCGACCTGGGACCGGACCGCAGCGACGCACGGATGCACGCCAAGACCGTAGGATCCTACGCAGTGCCGTAGGGGACCGCACCGCCACTTCCCAGCAAATTAGGGACACTGTTGCTCCTGGGGTATCGGCGAGGACCATTCGCAACCGTCTCCATGAAGCTGGGCTACGGTCCCGCACACCGTTAGGCCGTCTTCCGCTCACGCCCCAACATCGTGCAGCCCGCCTCCAGTGGTATCGCGACAGGCGTGAATGGATGGACGAATGGAGACGTGTCATCTTCAGCGATGAGAGTCGCTTCTGCCTTGGTGCCAATGATGGTCGTATGCGTGTTTGGCGCCATGCAGGTGAGCACCACAATCAGGACTGCATACGACCGAGGCACACAGGGCCAACACCCGGCATCATGGTGTGGGGAGCGATCTCCTACACTGGCCGTACACCACTGGTGATCGTCGAGGGGACACTGAATAGTGCACGGTACATCCAAACCGTCATCGAACCCATCGTTCTACCATTCCTAGACCGGCAAGGGAACTTGCTGTTCCAACAGGACAATGCACGTCCGCATGTATCCCGTGCCACCCAACGTGCTCTAGAAGGTGTAAGTCAACTACCCTGGCCAGCAAGATCTCCGGATCTGTCCCCCATTGAGCATGTTTGGGACTGGATGAAGCGTCGTCTCACGCGGTCTGCACGTCCAGCACGAACGCTGGTCCAACTGAGGCGCCAGGTGGAAATGGCATGGCAAGCCGTTCCACAGGACTACATCCAGCATCTCTACGATCGTCTCCATGGGAGAATAGCAGCCTGCATTGCTGCGAAAGGTGGATATACACTGTACTAGTGCCGACATTGTGCACGCTCTGTTGCCTGTGTCTATGTGCCTGTGGTTCTGTCAGTGTGATCATGTGATGTATCTGACCCTAGGAATGTGTCAATAAAGTTTCCCCTTCCTGGGACAATGAATTCACGGTGTTCTTATTTCAATTTCCAGGAGTGTATTAATACGCGGATCGGCGGAAGCAGAATTTGGTCCGTCTCTATGGCAGCGCCATCTCATAGTGCGGAGATGGACGAGCGCTGCGCCTGCGCTGTTTTGCTTAGCGGGGCGCACTCTAGTGGGAAATTTGTGTACGCGCTGAATATGCGGAACTATGTACACAACACTGAGCTTTCCATTTTCATCTCTAAAACAAAAACTAGGGGCTTGGTATCCTTTCAAGTTCGATTTGATCGTCTGATAGAAGTCTCTGACATTGTTTATCTGGAAACGCTGATCGATCTATTCTAACTGCTGTTTCTCATGCAATTGCTTAGACCTTCATAGAGTTCTGGCTGCATATTTTCGAACTTCATGGAATACATCAAAATCATCAGGACTCCTGGTAGAATTCCACTTTTTCCATGCACTTGCTGTTTGGGCCACCACCTCACCACAAACCTCATTCCACCATGTATGATTCCTCTTTTTAGCTGTCAGGATTGTAGTATTAGCTGCTTGTTGGATCACGGAGGCAATGTCTGCCCATTTATGGGATTCAACTGTCAGTTACTGGTGGCATTGTTCCAATATGTTTTGATTGATTTTGATCTTCGCAATATCATATTTATGAATTTTATTTCCGGTTTTCACGGTCTTATTGAGAGGGATGAAATTAATTTTGATCTTGGAGAGGTGATGATCCTTTTAAATTCAGTATTTTATCTGTAAAAAGGTTTCTTTCTATTATTTCTGATTGTTTGATGTTGTTTCTTTCTTATTTCTGTAATCCATGCTATCATTGAGTCCTTCTTCCAGTACTACTCATTCAGTAGAGGTCTCTAAAAAAAGATTAATCTTCTTTTAGCCATTACTTCTGATATTTTCTCAAAATTTTTGTAGATCTCCTCATTACTTCTCATTTTCCAGCCATCTGTAGCTTGTATTGCAACCATTATTTTCTAATAATGCTCCTTTGAGGAACCTCTGTTCTGTCCAGCTTATAGTTCATCATTAGGCATCCTCATCCATATAAACATCCTGGTCATACCACTGTGGGATAGTGTTTTAGTTTTGTTTTTTTAGTTGTACATTTCTTGTTGTAAATATCCTTTGTAAAACGATTTGCTCTCTCCAGTTTGCTGACTCTTGCATCTACTGTTAATTCTTCTAGTCCATTTTGTTGTACAGTTTGTCCAATATATTTAAATTTACTTACTAATGCTATTTTACATTTTTGTTTTTCTAAGAATGTTGATGCATTGTTTGAAATTGTCATCAATGTTGTTTTTTCGGCTGAAATTTTGGGACCAGCTCTCTTTGCTATTTCTTCCAAAAGATTTCTTTCAATAACTGTCTGTCAGATTTTTTTGAAAGTATATCAGAATCATCTGCAGAAGCCAGGCAGTTTACCTTAATTCCATTTGTTATTCGTCCTAAAATTATTGGTTCAATTTTGTAATTTTTTTTTCTCCAAATTCCAGATACTTTCTATTTTTTCTAGAATGCAGTGTTACAGTAAAGGTGATAAACTGTCCCCTTGTCTAACACCAGTTTTTATTTCAAATGGTTGAGATACTTCTCCCATAAATTTAGCTTCAGTCATCCTATTTGCTAGTGTTTTGAAGATTATGTTTGCTTTAATACAAAATTCTTTGATGATTTTACCTATAATTTCTCTGCCTACCAAATCAAAAGTTTTCTTGAAACAAATACATGATACTATTATAGGTTTGGTGATTAGCAGTCTGTGGAGGATTATCGATTTTCTAATAAACATCTGCTCTGTGCAGGGTCTTCCCTTTCTAGAGCTCCTCGAGATTCTCCCAGTTATTTGTCTAAAGTTTCTACAACTCTGTCCAGAGAATTTTTGATAATATTTTGTATACCACTGGCAGAAGTGAGGCATCTCTGCCATCGTTGACATTTTGAGTGTCCCCTTTTTTTCATAGCTGTGGATTAATGCTTTCCATAACCTCTTCAGCTTTCCAAATGTTCTCAAACAGCAGTTGTAGATCATTTGTGTGTTCTGACTATTTCAATAATTTTGCTGTAGTGGAGTCTTCATTTGTTGCTCTGAAGTTTTGGAAGATTTGATGGCTTCATGAATTTATTGCTCTGTTAGTGGAAAATCTTCCTCCAGATGTTGTGGGACTGCTATTATATATTGCTACAATGTGCTGTTATTGTTGTTGTTGTTGTTGTTGTTGTTGTTTGGTTGCCTGTTCTTCAGCACTTTCTTTCTGTTTCCTTTATCTATTTGCCGCCATTTTAGCCCATTTACCGGTATTTTCAGCTTGTTCTTCACTTATTTGACCTTTTGGTGGCTCCTCTTGAAGAGATCTTATTTCTCAGCATTTAAAATTAGATCATCTGCTGCTCTTTCGCAACTGAATTTCATCATGTCCATCTTCCTTGACTCAAGATCCTGAATTTTCATCCTTAATTCTTGAACAGTCTCATTTCTCTTTTTGTGTTTTCCAGATGAAGAAACTTTTGGTCCTCAAAGCTAAGATTAGTATCAGTTTTTTTATTTGTTTCTGCCTATGGCTGCTATATCTCTTTAGTTAGAATATTTTCTCTCTCTGTATTTGATTATAGTCTAAGTCTGAATATTTTTATAAGTACATTTATTGCTGTAGCAATGAGTAAAATAAATTGTATTGCACTGCCTGTAGCATGTAGCACCATTTTGACTTTTAGTCCTCTTGCTGTACAAAAAGTAGCTTTGATGATTACTTAATACAAGTATTTTGTAAGAGCTGTGGAACGGTTAGTATCTGTTTATATTTTTCTGATTAATTCAAGCTCGTCAATGCACATCCTGTGTTAAGGAAATATTTGCACTGAATTTACTGTGTGTTAAATATAAGCAGTGGATCCATTGGGGTAGTCTGTTTGGTAGAAATATGTCAAGGTGAACAAAACAGGAGATGGTGAAGGAAGAGAGGGAAAAGAACAACATTTGCTTCTCATCAGCATTATAACTGGGTTGCAACATTCAGTGAAAATTATCTGTGACAGGAAGTTGTCATAAATACATTTTTTGAAGAAACTTTATGTTTGTATAAGCATTTATTAAATTTAAAAAGTTGGATTTCATCTGTTAATACAAAAGATAATGTTTTGCATTGCAGGCATGATGAACCTGTCAAAGATGAAGAATCGGCCAATGATTCTTATTGGAGGATAACAGTATGTATAACTTAAACTTGAGATTCTTGAAAATAAAGCTAGTCAGTATTTCTTAACAGTACTGATTTAAATACATCTAAAAGATCGCTGTTACCTAAATGAAAGTTGACGAGCAAAGTCTTAGTGGACATTTGTATAAAATTGTCATAGGTGTTATTTACAAGAAGAGTAAATAGTTTCAATAGGAATGTGGTGAGACATTTAACAAATGTCATGACCACACATTAATAGGACCTTATAACACTACCATTATGATATTAGTATGCTTTTACGTAAATAACAGAAACCCTGTCTCTATGTTGCCACGTATAACCCTCTTACTAAAATTTAGTTTAGTTTTAAAATAAAATACACTATCGAAGGATAGTCCTGTTTACAGGAAAAGATAATCAATAGAGTTATCCTTCTTACAGGATTTACCGTGTGTTGCGTCTAATGGATAAGTAAATTGGACTATTCACTTCTTTTCCTAAGATCTTACCCAGTGGCTAGATAGGAACACAGTATGAATAATAATATACTGAAGCTAGGAAAACTCATTTCCAAGTTCATTTAGTGGTTTAAAACATGTACTTAATGGTCACCAACCTATCCTGGCAATGAAATAGTGAAGTATTGGAGAAGCAGAAATGTGAATTTTGCCTACTTTCTTGCTACTGTTTAGTTTGGCTCTTCAAATAAATTACCCCACTTAAACAATTTTGGGCTACATCTTTATACATTATGTTTTTAAAAAAGAAAAGCCCAGTAGATAACTTCAAGGAAGGTAAAAAAAATTAGCCGGGGTGGGAGGGACTACCTTTAGAAAAGCACTTTCCATAATCAAGAAACTTAAATACTTAGACACTAAAGCACGCACTTTTTAACTGAACATTTCACTTAAAGAAAACCTCTTTCTTGGTGGAATTTACATTCAAAAGCTATTATTCTTTGAAATAATTCTGTGTAGCCATCTAACAGGTTCTAGTAACTTGGCTTCACTCTGATTGAATTTTATGTAAGCAAACCATAACACTTTACAATAGTTAAGAAAACATTTTTATTATTTACACTAAAGCAATTTAAATGGTGCCTCTTTATATTAACTTGGCACTTCATAAGTCTGTAAAACAGGACACTCGGATTAATCAAACACCAGGAAGGAACCCTATACAGATGTATGATTAGGATGAAATAACAGGGTGAGCCAGTTTCCGTAAAGTTCAAGAATGATTATTAAAACACATTTTAAATTAATGGTTCATGCTGTACAAAGGTAAAAATAGAAAAAAATCTTATCTGGTGGCTGTAGGCTTGAGTGTGGTGAACAGTTATGATGGCTACACTACCCACACTACGGCCTGCAAGTTTCTTGCTGTATGGGCTCAATTTCTCTTCTTGGCTTCATTTAGTTTTACATACAGTAGCTCAACAACTCGCAGCTATGCTGTAAGCTGTTTGCAGTCTTCAACCGAGGCATTTTTATGAAAATTTGCAGGCAAAGCTTCTGCTCCACAAAGGAGTTACCTCAATCACTGCTGCCTTCAGACTGTGTGACTTACTTCCCGAACTTGCTCAAGGTAGCACGCCAGTTCGCCTTTCGCACCTCTTCCGTGCGCCACAGCCATTTTCGTTTCAAACAAAAGCACACTGGTTTTTACATAACACCTATTTCTTACATTGTTCCTAAGCATGACCATTTCTTAAATTGTCAAATATACATCAACATGAACAATTTATACACACACATATTTTTAAATACAAAATGTTATCAAAACATTATTTAGACACTTGGTATCCTTTGTAGAGGACTTGGGCAGGTTTGTCCCATCCTAGTACACATTATTTTGTTACTTCCCTTCAGATATTCCATTTAGCTACATCTACAATAATTCCCAATGTTCTGACTTTTGAGGTGTCCAGTGTGGGTTGCTCGCCACTTCCTGGGTGTATTGTATCGAGTTAGCTTTTTCAAATTTCCATGAGGGTTTATCAATGTATTTTGTAACTGATATTTCAGCACCAATGATAACTTTTGTGAGCCAATGTACACTCCTTGAAAAATGTTTAGGTACTACTATTGAGTGATTCAGTGGTAATTTGTTCTCATCAGTGGAAAAGATGGATGGGTCAGGTTTTGTATCAGTTTCCATCTGCCTGCCCAAAACTTTTTAAATTCCTTGGCATCAAACTTAGATAATTTCTTGTGTGTTGATCCATTCGAACAATGGTTCTCTATTTTTGTCTCTATTTATGTATCTCCAGGTTGTGTTTTGGAATTAAAATCTTAAACATATACGTGCTGTCTAGTTGCTGTGTGTAAGACTAGTGTCAGACACTTTCCGTTAGGTGATTTGTGGACTGATGTAATAACCAGGCCTTTGAGTTTTATCCTAATTACTTCTACATCACTAATTTTCTGACAGCTTAAGCCAGCATAATCCAAGAGCTGTTTCTTTTTTCATTTATTGTGGATGCACCTAACAATTGAGAGGAGTATTGATATTGCTTTATATTGCGTAATCTTGCATGTAGCTGCTGAATTATCACCTAAATGCATTTCCTTTAGAGCTATAATACTGATGGCATGCTCATCATTTAATTTGCTTTGGTAACTGCATTTGTCACTTGTTAATCCTACATTAATTTGCATAATATGGACACCTTGCCTGATAATGTTTGACTGTAAGCTCTGAGACGTGCTGGACCATCTTTTGTGTAGAGTTTTTGCTGTCTGCTCCTGCAGTCACACAGCCTTGGTGCACCATCTCAGGGGTTGTCTACATGCCCCACAACAGTCTTTTTGGTGTCCAGTGTGAATGATTCACTGGTAAATATCCTGTCCCATACACTTTTGTTTGTAGACAATACTACTGTGTTAGCTGAAAATAGAAACCCTGAGCCAGGAAGCAGTAGTCTCAGTACCTCAGAGAATTAGTTTCAGGTAAAGTATATGGATCTAACATATCTAAAATGCACATGGTTTAGTTTGGAAACCACACAGACAGCCAAATGTACACACCCGCAGTAGCTGCTAGGGGTGGGGGGGCAGAGTGATTGGAGAAGACAGTACATGGTCTGAATGGGAAAAGATTGGTGGGTACAGAAGAGAGAAGGGAAAAGGTAAAGTGATACAGTGGGAAACAAATTAGCAGAGGTTTAGGTCAGGTGGATGGCACTAGATGTGCTGGAGAGACAATTTCCAAATGTGTAGTTCAGAGAAACTTGCACTGGAAGGGAATATCCAAATGGTATGTCTAGTGAAGCAGTTGTTGAAGTGGTGTACAGCCTCTTGGCAACTGCAATGTCAAGTCTGTGGTTTCCACAGTTTGATGCTAGACATTACTGCGAGTGAACAGTTGGTTACTTGTCATCCCTACATGGAAAATTGTATGGTAATTGCAGCATAGCTGATTTTTAACAGGTTGCTTTTGCACATGATCGTGCCTTTTATATGGTGGGAGATGCCTGCGACTGGACTGCTGTAGGAGGTGGTGGGTGGATTTGTGGGACAGGTCTTGCACCTGGGTCACTCACAGGATTAGTGGCGGACAAGTATGTTCTCTAGATTGTGCAGGCCGTGGAACACTACTTTGCAGGACATTGACTGTGAAAAACAGAGATTGCATCGGGATTGAATACAAAACACACAATGCCAAGTTAAGCACAAGAAGAGTGAATCTTCTAAGAGTTTGTGCTTCCAGCGGCTCCTGGGAGACCAGTATTAGATTCCGATGCACCAGTGCAGGTTTACTGTATCCTTTATACCTTCACATTGACCATGAAACACAGAAATTCGATCGGGACTGAATACAAAATGCACAATGCCGTCTTAAGTACATTAGGAGTGAATCTTCTAAGAGTTTGTGCTTTGAGTTTCTCCTGGGAGACCAGTATCAGACTCCGATGCACCAATGAAGGTTTACTGTATCCCTTGGTCTTTCACATTGACCACGAAACACAGAAATTGCATCGGGATTGAATACAATTGGCACAATGCAGACTTAAGTACAAGAAGAGTGAATCATCTAAGAGTTTGTGATGTGGGCGTCAACTGGTAGACCAGTATTAGATTCCGATGCACCAGTGCAGGTTTACTGTATCCCTTGGACTTTCATATTGACCATGAAACACAGAAATTGCATCGTGATTGAATAAAAATGGCACAATGCCGACTTAAGTACAAGAAGAGTGAATCTTCTAAGACTTTGTGATTTGAGCGGCTCCTGGGAGACCAGTAATAGATTCCGATGCACCAGTGCAGGTTTACTGTATCCCTTGGACCGTAACATTGACCATGAAACACACAAACTGCGTGGGGATTGAATACAAATAACACAATGCCAACTTAAGTACAAGAAGAGTGAATCTTCTAAGAGTTTGTGTTTTGAGCGGCTCCTGGGAGACCAGGATTAGAATCCGATGCACCAGTGTAGGTTTACTGAATCCGTTGGACCTTCACATTGACCATGATACATAGAAATTGCATCGGGATTGAATACAAAAGGCACAATGCCAACTTAAGTACAGGACGAGTGAATCTTCTAAGAATTTGTGCTTTGAGCGGCTCCTGGGAGACCAGTATTAGATTCCGACGAACCAGTGCAGGTTTACTGTATCCCTTGTACCTTCACATTGACCATGAAACACAGAAATTGGATCGGGATTGAATAGAATAGGCACTATGACGACTTAAGTACAAGAAGAGTGAATCTTCTAAGATTTTGTGCTTTGAGTGGCTCCTGGGAGACCAGTATTAGATTCAGACACACCAGTGCAGGTTTACTGTATCCATTGGACTTTCAGATTGACATGGAACACATAAATTGCATCGGGGCTGAATACAAAAGGCAGAATGCCGACTTAAATACAAGAAGAGTGAATCTTCTAAGAGTTTGTGCTTTGAGCGGTTCCTGGGAGACCAGTATTAGATTCCGTTTCACCAGTGCAGGTTTGCTGAATCCCTTGGACCTTCACATTGACCATGAGAAACAGAAATGCATCAGGATTGAATACAAAAGGCACAATGCCGGCATAAGTACAAGAAGAGTGAATCTTCTAAGAGTTTCTGCTTTGTACAGATTATGGAAGACCAGTATTAGATTGTGGTGCACCAGTGCAGGTCTGCAGAATCCCTTGGACGTTCACATTGACCATGAAACTCCGAAATTCCATCGTGATTGAATACAATTGGCTCTAATCCGACTTATGTACAAGAAGAGTGAATCTTCTAAGAATTTGTGCTTTGAGCGACTCCTGGGGGTAAAGTATTAGATTCCGTTGCACCAGTGCATGTTTACTGTATGCCTTGTACCTTCACTTTGACCATGAAACACAAAAATTGGATCGGGATTGAATAGAATAGGCACTATGACGACTTAAGTACAAGAAGAGTGAAACTTCTAAGAGTTTGTGTTTTGAGCTGCTCGTGGCAGACCAGTATTATATTCCAATGCACCAGTGCAGGATTACTGTATCCCTTGGACTTTCACAGTGACCGTGTAACACAGAAATTGCATTGGGATTGAATACTAATGGCACATTTACGACTTAAGTACAGAAACAGTGAAACGTCTATGAGTTTGTAGTTTGAGCGTCTCCCGGGAGACCAGTAATAGACTCCGATTCACCAGTGCAGGTTTACTGAATCCTTTGGACCCTCACATTGATCATGAAACACAGAAATTGCATCGGGATTGAATACAAAAGGCACAATGCCGATTTAAGTACAAGAGGAGTGAATCTTCTGAGAGTTTGTTCTTTGAGCGGCTCCTGGGAGACCAGTATTAGATTCCGATGCAGCAGTGCAGGTTTCCTGTATCCCTTGGACCTTCTCATTGACCGTGACACACAGAAATTGGATCGGGATTGAATACAAAAGGCACAATGCCGATTTAAGTACAAGAGGAGTGAATCTTCTGAGAGTTTGTTCTTTGAGCGGCTCCTGGGAGACCAGTATTAGATTCTGATGCACCAGTGCAGGTTTACTGAATGTCTTGGACCTTCACAATGTGCATGAAACACAGATATTGCATCAGGATTGAATACAAAAGGCACAATGCTGACTTAAGTACAAGAGGAGTGAATCTTCCAAATGTTTGTGCTTTGAGTGGCTCCTGTAATACGTGTATTAGATTCCCATGCACCAGTGCAGGTTTACTGAATCCTTTGGACCTTCACATGGCCAGGATGCACAGAAATTGCATCGGGATTGAATACAAAACACCCAATGCCGACTTAAGTACATGAGGAGTGAATCTCCTAAGTGGTTGTGCTTAGAGCGTCTCCTGGGAGACCAGTATTAGATTCCGCTGCACCAATGCAGGTTTACTCTATCCCTTGGACTGTCACATTGACCATGTAACACAGAAATTGGATCGGGATTGAATACAAACGGCTTAATGCCGACCTAAGTACAAGAAGAGTAAATCATCTAGGAATTTGAGTTTTGAGCGGCTCCTGGGAGACCAGTATTAGATTCCAATGCATCAATGCAGGTTTACTGTATCCCTTCGACTTTCACATTGACCATGATACACAGAAAATGCATCGGGATTGAATTGAAATGGAACAATGCCGACTTAAGTACAGGAAGAGTGTATCTTCCATGCGTTTCTGCTTTGAGCGTATCCTGGGAGACCAGTATTACATTCCGATGCACCAGTTCAGGTTTACTGTATCCGTTTGACCTTCATATTGACCATGAAACGCAGAAATTGCACCGCAATTGAATACAAAAGACACAATGCCGAATTAAGTACAAGAAGAATGAATCTTCTAAGAGTTTGTGATTTAAGCGGCTCCTGGGGGACCAGTATTAGATTCCGATGCACCAGCGCAGGTTTACTGTATCCTTTCGACTTTCACATTAACCACGAAACACAGAAATTTCATCTGCATTGAATACGATAGGCTCTACGCCGCCTTATGTACATGATGAGTGAATCTTCTAAGAGTTTGTGCTTTGAGCGACTCCTAATGGGTAAAGTATTAGATTCCGATGCTCCAGTGCAGGTATACTGTATACCTTGGACCTTCACATTGACCATGAAACACAGAAATTGCATCGGGATTGAATACAAAAGGCTTAATGCCGACATAAGTACAAGAAGAGTGAATCATCTAAGAATATGAGTTTTGAGCGACTACTGGGAGACCAGTATTGGATCCCGATGCACCAGTGCAGTTTTACTGTGTCCCTTGGACCTTAACATTGACCATGAAACACAGAAATTGCATCATAATTGAATACAAAACACCGAATGCCGACTTAAGTACAAGAGGAGTAAATCTCCTAAGAGGTTGTGCTTAAAGCGTCTCCTGCGAGACCAGTATTAGATTCCGCTGCACCAATGCAGGTTTACTCTATCCCTTGGACTGTCACATTGACCATGTAACACAGAAATTGGATCGGGATTGAATACAAACGGCTTAATGCCTCTTAAGTACAAGAAGAGTGAATCATCTAAGAATTTGAGTTTTGAGCGGCTCCTGGCAGACCAGAATTAGATTCCAATGCATCAATGCAGGTTTACTGTATCCCTTCGACTTTCACATTGACCATGAAACACAGAAATTGCATCGGGATTGAATTCAAATGGAACAATGACGACTTAAGTACTAGAAGAGTGAATCTTCTAAGAGTTTGTGATTTGAGCGGCTCCTGGGGGTCCAGTATTAGATTCCGTAGCACCAGTGCAGGTTTATCGATTCCCTTGGACTTTCACATTGATCATGAGACATAGAAATTACATCGGGATTGAATACAAAACACACAATGCCGACATAAGTACAAGAAGAGTGATTCTTCTAAGATTTTGTGTATGAGCGGCTCCTTGGGGACCAGTATTAGATTCCGATGCACCAATGCAGGTTTACTGTATCCCTTGTACCTTCACATTGACCATGAGACACAGAAATTGCATCGGGATTGAATACAAAAGGCACAATGCCGACTTAAGTACAAGAAGAGTGAATCATCTAAGAGTTTGAGCTTTGAGCGTCAACTGGTAGACCAGGATTAGATTCCGATGCACCAGTTCAGGGTAACTGTATCCCTTGAACACTCACATTGATCATGAATTTGAGCAAATGGCATCGCGATTGAATACAAAAGGCACAATACCGGCTAAAGTGCAAGAAGAGTGAATCTTCTAAGAGATTGTGCATGAGCGGCTCCTGGGAGACCAGTATTAGATTCCGATGCACCAATGCAGGTTTACTGTATCCCTTGGACCTTCGCATTGACCATGAGGCACAGAAATTGCATCGGGGTTGAATACAAAATGCAAAATGCCGCCTTTAGTACAAGAAGAGTGAAGCTTCTAAGAGTTTGTGCTTTGAGAATCTCCTGGAGTCCTGTATTAGATTCCGATGTACCAGTGCAGGTTTAGTGAATCCCTTGGACCCTAACATTGACCATGAAACACTGAAAATGCATCGGTATTGAATACAAAAGTCACAATGCCGATTTAAGTACAAGAATAGTGAATCTTCTAATAGTTTGTGCTTTGAACGGCTCCTTGGTGAACAGTAGTAGATTCCTATGCACCGGTGATGGTTTACTGTATCCCTTCGACTTTCGCGTTTACCATGAAACACAGAAATTGCATCGGGATTGAATACATAAGGCACAATGCCGACTTAAGTACAAGAAGTGTGAATCTTCCAAGTGTATGTGCTTTGAAAGGCTCCTGGGTGACCAGTATTAGATTCCAATGCACCAATTGAGGTTAACTGTATCCCTTGGAACTTCACATTGATCATGAATCACAGAAATTGCATCGAGATTGAATTCAAGAGGCAAAATGCCGACTTAAGTGCAAGAAGAAAGAATGGTTTAAGAGTTTGTGCTTTGTGCGGCTCCTGGGAGACCAGTATTAGTTTCCGATGCATCAGTGCTGGTTTACTTTATCCCTTGGACCTTCACATTGACCTTGAGAGACGTATATTACATCGGGATTGAATACAAAAGGCACAATGCCGACTTAAGTAAAAGAAGAGTGAATCTTCTAAGAGTTTGTGGTTTGAGCGCTCCCTGGGAGAGCAGTATTATATTACAATGCACCACTGCAGGTTTGCTGTATCCCTCCGACTCTCACATTGACTATGAAGCACAGAAATTGCATTGGGATTGAATACTAAATGCACAATGCCGACTTAAGTACAAGAAGAGTGAATCTTTTACGACTTTGTGCTTTGAGCGGCTCCCTGGAGACCAGTATTAGAATCCGATGCACTATTCTAGCTTTACAGTATCTTTTGGACCTTCATATTGACCATAAAACACAGAAATTGCACCGCGATTTGATACAAAAGACACAATGCCGTATTAAGTACAAGAAGAGTGAATCTTCTACGAGTTGGTGATTTGAGCGGCTCCTGGGAGACCAGTATTAGATTCCGATGCACCAGTGCAGGTTTAATGAATCCCTTAGACCTTCACATTGACCATGAGAGACAGAAACTACATCGGCATTGAATACAAAAATCACAATGCAGACTTAAGTACAAGAAAAGTGAATCTTCTAAGAGTTTCTGCTTTAAGCGACTCTTGGGAGACCAGTGTCAGATTCCAATGCGCCAGTGCAGGTTTACGGTACACCTTGGACCTTCACATTGACCATGAAACACAGAAAAACATCGGGATTGAATACAAAAGGCACAATGCAGACTTAGGTACAAGAAGAGTGAATCTTCCAAGAACTTGTGTTTTGAGCTGCTCCTGGGAGACAAGAATTAAATTCCGATGCACAAGTGCAGGTTTGCAGCATTCCTTGGACCTTCTCATTGACCATGAGACACTGAAAATGCATCGGGATTCAATACAAAATGCACAATGCCGACTTAAGTACAAGAAGAGTGAATCTTCTAAGAGTTTCTGCTTTAAGCGACTCCTGGGAGACCAGTGTTAGATTCCAGTGCACCAGTGCAGGTTTACAGTATACCTTGGACCTTCACATTGACCATGAAACACAGAAAATGCATCGGGATTGAATACAAAAGGCACAATGCCGACTCAAGTACAAGAAGAGTGAATCTGCTAAGAGCATGTGTTTTGAGCTGCTCCTGGGAGACCAGTATTAGTTTCCGATGCACCAGTGCAGATTTACTGTATCCCTTCGACTGTCACAGTGACCATGAAAAACAGAAATCGCATGGGGATTGAATACCAAATCCTTAATGCCGACCTAAGTACAAGAAGAGTGAATCTTCTAAGAATTTGTGCTATGGGCAACTCCTGCGAGACCAGTATAAGATTCCGAAGCACCAGTTCAGGTTTACTGTATACTTTGGAGCTTCCTATTGACCATGAAACGCTGAAATTGCATCGCGATGAAATACAGTAGGCACAATGCCGACTTAAGTACAAGAACAGTGAATCTTCTAAGCGTTTGTGGTTTGAGCGGCTCCTGGGAGACCAGTTATTGATTCCGATGCACCAATGCAGGTTTAGTGTATCCCTCGGACCTTCACATTGTGCATGAAACACAGAAATTGCATCGCGATTGAATACCAAAGGCACAATGCCGACTTTAGTACAATTAGAGTTAATCTTCTAAGAGTTTGTGTTTGAGCGGACCCTGGGGGTCAAGTATTAGATTCCGATGCACCAGTGCAGGTTACTGTATACCTTGGACCTTCGCATTGACCATGAGACACTGAAAATGCATCGGGATTGAATACAAAATGCACAATGCCCACTTAAGTACAAGAAGAGTGAATCTTCTCAGGGTTTGTGTTTTGAGCTGCTCCAGGGAGACCAGAATTAAATTCCGTTGCACAAGTGCAGGTTTGCAGCATTCCTTGGACATTCTCATTGACCATGAAACACAGGAATTGAATCGGGATTGAATACAATAGGCACAATGCCGACTTAAGTACAAGAAGAGTGAATCTTCTAAGTGTTTGTGCTTTGAGCGGCTCCTGGGAGACCAGTATTAGATTTAGATGCACCAATACAGGTTTACTGTATCCCTTGGACCTTCACATTGACCGAGGAACACAGAAATTGGATCAGGATTGAATACAAAAGGCACAATGCCGACTTAACTACAAGAATAGTGAATCTTCTAAGAGGTTGTGCTTTGAGCGCCTCCTGGGAGACGAGTATTAGATTCCATTGCACCAGTGCTGTTTTACTGTAGCGCTTAAACATTCACATTGACCATGAAACACAGAAAATGCATTAGGATTGAATACAAAAAGCCTATTCGGACTTATGTACATGAAGAGTGAATCGTCTAAGAAATTGTGCTTTGAATATGTCCTGGTATACCAGTATTAGATTCCGATGCACCAGTTCAGGTTTACTGAATGTCTTGGACCTTCACATTGGGCATGAAACACAAAAATTGCATCGCGATTGAATGCCAATGGCACAATGCCTACTTACCTACAATTGTAGTTAATCTTCTAAGTGTTTGTGCTTTGAGCGGTCCCTGTAGGGCAAGTATTAGATTCCAATGCACCAGTGCATGTTACTGTATACCTTGGACCTTCAAATTGACCATGAAGCACAGAAAATGCATCAGGATTGAATACAAAAGGCACAAAGCCGACTTAAGTACATGAAGAGTGAATCTTCTAAGAGTTTGTGCTTTGAGCGGCTCCTTGGAGACCAGTATTAGATTCCAATGCACCAGTGCAGATTTACTGTATCCCTTGGACTTTCACAGTGCCCATGAAACACAGAAAATTCATTGGGATTGAAAACAAAAGGCACACTGCCGATTTAAGTACAAGAAGTGTGAATCTTCCAAGTGTTTGTGGTTTGAGTGGCTCCTGGGAGACCTGTATTAGGTTCCCATATACCAGTGCAGGTTTACTGAATCCCTTGGACCTTCACATTGACCATGATGCACAGAAATTTCATCGGGATGGAATACAAAAGGCTCAGTGCCGACTTAAGTACAAGAATAGTGAATCTTCTAAGAGTTTCTGCCATGTTCAGCTACTGGGAGACCAGTATTAGATTCCGATGCACCAATGCAGGCTTACTGAATCCCTTGGACTTTCACATTGTGCATGAAACACAGATAATGCATCGCGATTGAATACCAAAGGCATAATTCCGCTTTAAGTACAATTAGAGTTAATCATATAAGAGTTTGTGCTTTGAGCGGCCCCTGGGGGTCAAGTATTAGATTCCTATGCACCAGTGCATGTTTCTGTATACCTTGGACCTTCACATTGACCAAAAAACACAGAAATTGGATCAGGATTGAATACAAAAGGCACAATGCTGACTTAACTACAAGAATACTGAAACTTCTAAGAGTTTCTGCTTTGAGCGGCTCGTGGGAGACCAGTATTAGATTCTGATGCACCAGTGTGGGTTAACTAAATCCCTTGGACTTTCACATTGAGCATGAAACACAGATAGTGCATCGGGATTGAATACAAAATGCAGAATGCCGACTTAAATACAAGAAGAGAGAATCTTCTACGAGTTTGTGCTTTGAGCAGCTGCTGGGAGACCAGTATTAGATTCCGATGCACCAGTGCAGGTTTATTGAACTCCTTGGACCTTCAAATTGAACATGAAACACAGAAATTGCGTCGGGATTGAAAACAAAAGGCACAATGCCGACTTAAGTACAAGGAGAGTGAATCTTCTAAGAGTTTGTGCTTTGAGCATCTCCTTTGGTCCAGTATTAGATTCCGATGCACCAGTGCAGGTTTGGTGAATCCCTTGGACCCTAACATTGACCATGAAACACTGCAAATGCATCGGGATTGAATACAAAAGTCACAATGACGACTTAAATACAAGTATAGTGAATCTTCTAAGAGTTTGTGCTTTGAGCGGCTCCTTGGTGACCAGTATTAGATTCCTATGCACCAGTGCTGGTTTACTGTATCCCTTCGACTTTTGCGTTTACCATGAAACACAGAAATTGCATCGGGATTGAATACAAAACGCTCAATGATTTAAGTAGGAGTAGAGTGAATCTTCTAAGAGTTTCTGCCATGTACGGCTGCTGAGAGACCAGTATTAGATTCCGATGCACCAATGCAGGCTTACTGTCTCCCCTGGACCTTCACATTGACCATGAAACACAGAAATTGCACCGCGATTGAATACAAAAGACACAATGCCGCATTAATTACAATAACAGTTAATCTTCTAAGAGTATCTGATTTGAGCGGCTCCTGGGAGACCAGTATTAGATTCCGATGCACCAGTGCAGGTTTACTGAATCCGTTGGACCCTCACATTGACCATGAAACACAGAAATTGAATCGGGATTGCATACAAAGGCACAATGCCGACTTAAGTACAAGAAGAGTGAATCTTCTAAGAGTTTGTGCTTTGAGCGGCTCCTGGGAGACCAGTATTAGATTCCAATGCACCAATCGAGGGTTACTGTATACCTTGGAACTTCACATTGATCATGAAACACAGAAATTGCATCGAGATTGAAATCCAAAGGCAAAATGCCGACTTAAGTGCAAGAAGAGTGAATGTTTCAAGAGTTTGTGCTTTGTGCGGCTCCTGAGAGACCAGTATTACATTCCGATGCACCAGTGTAGGTTTACTGTATCCTTTGGACCTTCACAATGACCATGAAACACAGAAATTGAATCGGGATTGCATACAAAGGCACAATGCCGACTTAAGTACAAGAAGAGTGAATCTGCTATGAGTTTGTGCTTTGAGCGTCTCCTGGGAGACCAGGACTAGATTCCGATGCACCAGTGCAGGTTTACTGAATCCCTTGGACCTTCACATTGACCATGAAACACAGAAACTACATCGGGATTGAATACAAAATGCACAATGCCGACTTATGTACAAGAAGAGTGAATCTTGAAAGAGTTTCTACTTTAAGCGACTCCTGGGAGACCAGTATTAAATTCCGATGCACCAGTGCAGGTTTACTGTATCCCTTTGACTTTCACATTGACCATGAAACACAGAAATTTCATCGGGATTGAATACAATAGGCTCTATGCCACCTTGTGTACAAGATGAGCGAATCTTCTAAGAATTTGTGCTTTGAGCGATTCCTGATGGGTAAAGTATTAGATTCCGATGCACCTGTGCAGCTATACAGTACACCTTGGACCTTCACATTGACCATGAAACACAGAAAATGTATCAGGATTGAATACAAAAGGCACAATGCCGACTTAAGTACATGAAGAGTGAATTGTCTAAGAGTTTGTGCTTTGAGTTTGTCCTGGTAGACCAGTATTAGATTCCGATGCACCAGTGCAGGATTACTGAATGTCTTGGACCTTCACATTGGGCATGAAACACAGAAATTGCATCGCGATTGAATACCAATGGCACAATGCCGACTTATCTACAATTGTAGTTAATCTTCTAAGTGTTTGTGCTTTGAGCGGCCCCTGGGGGGCAAGTATTAGATTCCAATTCACCAGTGCATGTTACTGTATACCTTGGACCTTCACATTAACCATGAAGCACTGAAAATGCATCGGGATTGAATACAAAAGGCACAATGCCGACTTAAGTACAAGAAGAGTGAATCTTCTCAGAGTTTGTGGTTTGAGCTGCTACTGGGAGACCCGATCTAAATTCCGAAGCACAAGTGCTGGTTTAAAGCATTCGTTGGACATTCACATTGACCATGAAACACAGAAATTGAATCGGGATTGAATACAATATGCACAATGCCGACTTAAGTACAAGAAGTGTGAATCTTCTAAGAGTTTGTGCTTTGAGCGGCTCCTTACAGACCAGTATTAGATTCCAATGCACCAGTGCAGATTTACTGTATCCCTTGGACCTTCACAGTGCCCATGAAACACAGAAAATGCATTGGGATTGAAAACAAAAGGCACAAAGCCGATTTAAGTACAAGAAGATTGAAACTTCTAAAAGTTTCTGCTTTGAGCGGCTCCTGGCAGACCAGTATTAGATTTCGATGCACCAGTGCTGGTTTACTGTATCCATTCGACTTTCGCGTTGACCATGAAACACAGAAATTGTATCGGGATTGAATACGTAAGGCACATTGCCGACTTAAGTCCAAGTAGTGTGAATCTTCCAAGTGTTTCTTCTTTGAGACACTTCTGGGAGACCTGTATTTGATTCCCATGCATCAGTGCAGGTTTACTGAATCCCTTGGACCTTCACATTGCCCATGATGCACCGAAATTGCATCAGGATTGAATACAAAAGGCTCAATGCCGACTTAAGTACAAGAAGAGTGAATCTTCTAAGAGTTTGCGCTTTGAGCGGCTCCTGGGAGACCAGTATTACATTCCGATGCACCAGTGCAGGTTAACGGAATCCCTTGGACCTTCACATTGACCATGAGACACAGAAATTGCATTTGGGTTGAATACAAAATGCACAATGCCGACTTAAGTACAAGAAGATTGAATCTTCTAAGAGTTTGTGCTTTGAGCGGCTCCTGGGGTCCAGTATTAGATTCCGATGCACCAGTGCAGGTTTAGTGAATCCCTTGGACCCTAACATTGACCATGAAACACTGAAAATGCATCGGGATCGAATACAAAAGTCACAAAGCCGACTTAAATACAAGAATAGTGAATCTTCTAAGAGTTTGTGCTTTGAGCGCCTCCTTGGTGACCAGTATTAGATTTCGATGCACCAGTGCTGGTTTACTGTATCCCTTCGACTTTCGCGTTTACCATGAAACACATAAATTGCATTGGGATTGAATAGATAAAGCACAATGCCGACTTAAGTACAAGAAGTGTGAATCTTCCAATTGTATGTGTTTTGAGTGGCTCCTGGGAGACCAGTTTTAGATTCCCATACACCAGTGCAGGGTTACTGAATCCCTTGGACCCTCACATTGACCATGATGCACAGAAAATGCATCGGGATTGAATACAAGAGGCTCAATGATTTAAGTACAAGACGAGTGAATCTTCAAAGACTTTCTGCCATGTACGGCTGCTGGGAGACCAGTATTAGATTCCAATGCACCAATGCAGGCTTACTGTATCCCTTGGACTTTCACATTGACCATGAAACACAGAAATTGCACCGTGATTGAATACAAAAGACACAATGCCGACTTAAGTACAAGAAGAGCGAATCTTCTAAGAGTTTGTGATTTGAGCGTCTCCTAGGGAAAGAGTATTTGATTCCGATTCACTATTCCAGCTTTACTGTATCCGTTGGACCTTCACATAGACCATGGAACACAGAAATTGCATCGGGAATCAAAACAAAACGCACAACGCCGACTTATGTACAAGAAGAGTGAATCTTCTAAGATTTTGTGCTTTTAGTGACTCCTGATGGGTAAAGTATTAGAGTCCGATGCACCAGTACAGGTATACGGTATACCTTGGACCTTCACATTGTCCATGAAGTGCAGATAATGCATCGGGATTGAATACAAATGGCACAATGCCGACTTAAGTACAAGAAGAGCGAATCTTCTAAGAGTTTGTGCTTTGAGCGTCTCCTAGGGGAAGAGTATTTGATTCCGATTCACTATTCCAGCTTTACTGTATCCCTTGGACCTTCACATTGAGCATGAGACACAGAAATTACATCGGGATTGAATACAAATTGCACAATGCCGACTTAAGTACAAGAAGAGTGAATCTTCTAAGAGTTTCTGCTTTGAGCGACTCCTGGGAGACCAGTATTTGATTCCGATGCTTCAGTGCAGGTTTACTGTATACCTTCGACTTTCACATTGACCATGAACTACAGAAATTTCCACGGGATTGAATACAAAAGGCACAATGCCGACTTATGTACAAGAAGAGTGAATCTTCTAAGAGTGCCCGCTTTGTGAAGCTCCTGGGAGACCAGTATTAGATTCTGATGCACTATTCCAGCTTTAATGTATCCCTTGGACCTTCACATTGTCCATGAAACACACAAATTGCTTCGCGATTGAAAACAAATTGCACTATGCCGACATAAGTACAAGAATAGTGAATCATCTAAGAATTTGAGCTTTGAGCGGCTCCTGGGTGACCAGTATTGGATTCCGATGCACCAGTGCAGTTTTACTGTATCCCTTGGACCTTAACATTGACCATGAAACACAGAAATTTCATCGGGATAGAATACAAAAGACAGAATGCCGACTGAAGTACAAGAGGAGTGAATCTCCTAAGAGGTTGTGCTTAGAGCGGCTCCTGGGAGACCAGTATTAGATTCCGATGCACCAGTGCAGGGTTACTGTATCCCTCAGACCTTCACATTGTGCATGAAACACAGAAATTGCATCGCGATTGAATACCAAAGGCACAATGCCTACATAACTGCAATTAGAGTTAATCTTCTAAGAGTTTGTGCTTTGAGCGGCCCCTGTGGGTCAAGTATTAGATTCCGATGCACCAGTGCAGGTTACTATATACCTTGGACCTTCACATTGACCATGAAGCACTGAAAATGCATCGGGATTGAATACAAAATGCACAATGCCGACTTAAGTACAACAAGAGTGAATGTTCTAAGAATTTGTGTTTTGATCGGCTCCTGGGTGACCAGTATTAGATTCCAATGCACCAGTGCAGATTTACTGTATCGCTTGGACTTTCATATTGACCATGAAACACAGAAAATGCATCGGGATTGAATGTAAAAGGCACAGTGCCGACTTAAGTACAAGAAGAGTGAAACTTCTAAAAGTTTCTGCTTTGAGCGGCTCCTGGGAGACCAGTATTAGATTCCGATGCACCAGTTCAGGTTTACTGTATCCCTTTGACCTTCATATTGACCATGAAACATAGAAATTGTACCGCGGCTGAATACAAAAGGCAGAATGCCGACTTAAGTGCAGGAAGAGTGAATTTTATAAGAGTTCGTAATTTGAGCGGCTCCTGGGTCACCAGTATTAGAGTCCGATGCAGCAGTGCAAGTTTACTGTATCCCATGGACCTTCCCATTGACCATGAAACACAGAAATTGCATCGGGATTGGATACAAAAGGCACCAACCAATTAGCATACTGCCTGCTGTTTCCAAAGCACTCGAATATATTGTTCATGACCAAATCACTGAACACTTGCATGAATTCAGCCTATATCACAAATTTCAATCTGGTTTCCGTAAACATCACAGCACAAACACTGCTCTAATTAAAGTTTTAGATGACCTGAAATGTGCCATCGACAATCGAAAGGCAGCAATATTGACGCTACTGGACTTCAGCAAAGCTTTTGACACTGGTAACTTTGACATATTGCTCAAAAAAATGCAACAGCTTAATTTCTCTGTTAGTGCAGTGAGATGGTTTGAAAGCTACTTAAAAGACAGACAGCAATGTGTTGTCTGCGTAAATGAAAAATCTTCCTGGAAACATCTTTCCTCGGGACTGCCACAAGGATCAGTCTTAGGACCACTTTTGTTTTCTTTATATGTCAACTATATTTCGTCGGTTCTGTCCTGTAAATATCATTTCTATTCCGACGACCTCCAGCTCTACCTAAGCGTCAGACCTGAAGACGTAAACACTGCAAACGCTCAGATGAATGATGATCTGTCTTCGGTAGTGACATGGGCGAAAAGCCTGGGGCTTAAACTAAATGCAAAGAAGACGCAAGTAATCTTAATAGCCCATCAGAAATTAATAAGTTCAGATCTCCGCGAATGGCTACCTTCTATTCTGCTCGATGGTACTCCAATAACATATCAGAAAACAGTGAAAAATTGGGTGTAACTTTGGATGAGCATCTCAACTGGGCGGAGAATACAGTCGCAGTGTGGCGAAAGACGTCTGCTTGTCTCTATGCTCTCAAAAAGTTTCAGAACATATTTCCACTGGACTTGAAACGCCAGCTCGTGCAAGCACTCTTTCTACCGAACCTCCACTATTGTGATGTGATTCAACAAGGCACGGGTAGTGAAAAGAAAATACGGCTAGAGATAACCATGAATGCCTGTGTGCATTACACCTGCAACATTCGCCGATATGATCATGTTAGTGCTTCATACTCCGAGCTAAAGTGGCTGCGGCCGGACAAATTGCGTGACTACCACACTCTATGTCTACTTCACAAACTCTTCGTCGCGCAAGCACCCCAGTACCTTGCTTCAGAGATTAAAAACCTGTCGTGCCATCATAATCGAAACACGAGGTCACTCTTATTTGGTATCCTAACTGTGCCCTCTCACAAAACAAAAACTTTTGCAAACTCCTTCTCAGTTGCCGCTGTCAGCATCCGGAACAAACTGCCCCTTACCTTGCGCAAAATTCAATCTCCTGCTGCTTTTAAGAAGAAGTTGAAGCATTTCGTACTATCATCCTCATAAAGTTCTCCACAAAATTAATGTACCAGGCCAATCCTCTCATCTGTCAAATAGCAAAGCTAGCGTCTCCCATCTTGCTCCTGAGATGCCTTCCCATTCATCTATCTCTATTAGCCAGGCAATCTTCTTTTCCTTTATATTTCCTTAATTATGTTTCATCATGTGTATTCTTCTCCTCCGTTCACAATGAGTGTCCCTCATACTCCCTGCTGCCAGCACTCCTATCTAAAATTTGTCTCTTCAATAATGTCTAATTATAAGAGTACTTATGATCTACGAATATAAACTCTATATGTATATATTTTTCCAGGTGTACCTTTCTAATTGTTTATTTCACTTTTTGTAGAAATGTAGTTTAACATGCCTACTTAAACATATGAATGTAAAATAAGTAGGATGCCTGGTTAGATGTAAGAGAGGGCCTGATGGCCCTAATCTTGCCAGGTTAAATAAATCAATAAATAAATAAATTAATTAATTAAGTACAAGAAGAACGAATGTTCTAAGAGTTTCTGATTTCAGCGGCACCTGGGAGACCAGTATTAGATATCGATGCACCAGTGCAAGTTTACTGTATCCCATGGACTTTCACATTGACCATGAAACACAGAAATTGCATTGTGATTGAATACAAAAGGCACAATGCCGACTTAAGTACAAGAAGAAAGAATCATCTAAGAGTTTCTGCTTTGGGCGGCTCCTGTGAAACCAGTATTAAATTCCGATGCACCAGTACAGGTTTACTGTATCCCTTGGACCTTAACATTGACCATGAAACACAGAAATTCCATCGGGATTGAATACAAAAGGGACAATGCCAACTTAAGTACAAGAAGAGTGAATCTTCTAAGAGCTTGTGCTTTGACCGGCTCCTGGGAGACCAGCATTAGATTCCGATGCACCAGTACAGGTTTAGTAAATCCCTTGGACACTCACATTGACCATGAGACACAGAAATTGCATTGGGATTGAATACAAAAGGCACAATGCCGCCTTAAGTACAAGAAGAGTGAATCTTCGAAGAATTTGTGCTTACAGCGGCTACTGAGAGTCCAGTATTAGATTCCAATACACCAGTGCAGGTTTCCTGTATCTCTTGGACCTTCACAATTACCATTAAATTCAAAAACTGCATCGGGATTGAATACCAAAGGCACAATGCTGACTTTAGTACTAGAAGAAAGAATCTTCTAAGAATTTGTGCTTTGTGCGGCTCCTGGGAGACCAATATTAGATTCCGATCCACCAGGCAGGTTTAATGTATCCCTTGGATCTTCGCAATGACCATGAAACACAGAAATCGCATTGGGATTGAATGCAAAAGGCACAATGCCGACTTAAGGACCAGAAGAGTTAAACTTCTAAGAGTTTGTCCATTGAGCTGCTCCTGGGAGACCAGTATTAGATTCTGATGCACCAGTGAGGGTTTACTGTATTCCTTCGACCTTCACATTGACCATGAAACACAGAAATAGCATCGGGATTGAATACAAAAATCACAATGCCGACTTAAGTACAAGAGGACTGACTCTTCTTACATTCCATGAATTGAACCATTCGTGTGAGATCAGTTTTAGATTCCGATGCTTCAATTCAGGCTCACTGTATCCCTTGGACCTGCTTATTGACGATGATACACAGAAATTGCATCGGAATTAAATACAAGACGCACAATGCCGACATAGGTACAAGAAGACTGACTCTTCTTACTGTCTATATTTTGAACCTTTCCTGTGAGACCAATTTTAGATTCCTATGCTTCATTTCAGGTTTACTGTATCCCTTGGAACTTCTTATTGACGATGAAACACAGAAATTTTATTGGAAATTAATATAAAAGTCACAATGCCGACCTAAGTACAAGACGACTGACTCGTCTTACTCTCTATGTTTTGAACCTTTCCTGTGGGACCAGTTTTGATTACGATGCTTCACTTCAGGTTTACTGTATCCCTTGGACCTTCTTATTGACGAAGAAACACAGAATTTGCATCGGCATTAAATACAAAATGAACAATGCCGATTTAAGTCAAGAAGACTGACTCTTCTTACTGTCCATGATTTGAACCTTTCCTGTGAGACCTGTTTAAGATTATGGTGCTTCACTTCAGGTTTACTGTATCCCTTGAACCTTCTTATTGACGATGAAACACAGAAATTGAATTGGTATTAAATACAAAAGGCACAGTGCCGACTTAAGTACAAGAAGACTGACTCTTCATGATGTCTATGCTTTTGAACCTTTACTGTGAGACCAGTTTTAGATTCCGATGCTTCACTTCAGTGTTAATGTATCCCTTGGACCTTCTTATTGACTATGAAACACAGAAATTGCATCGGAATTAAATACAAAAGCCAAAATGCAGACCTAACTACAAGAAGACTTACTCTTCTTACAGTCTATCCTTTGAACCTTTCCTGTGAGACCAGTTTTAGATTCCGATGCTTCACTTTGGTTTACTGTATCCTTTGCACATTCATATTGATGATGAAACACAGAAATTGCATCGGAAATAAATACAAAAGGAACATTGCCGACCTAAGTACAAGAAGACTGAGTCTTCTTACTGTCTATGATTTAAACCTTTCCTGTGAAACCAGTTTTAGATTCCTATGCTTCATTTCAGGTTTACTGTATCCCTTGGACCTTCTTATTGACGATGGAACACAGAAATTGCATCGGAATTAAATACAAAAGGCACAATGCCGACTTAAGTACAAGAGGACTGTCTCTTCTTACATTCCATGATTTGAACCTTTCCTGTGAGATCAGTTTTAGATTCCGATGCCTCACTTCAGGTTTACTGTATCCCTTGGACCCGCTTATTGACGATGATACACAGAAATTGCATCGGAATTAAATACAAAAGTTACAATGCCGACTTAAGTACAAGAAGACTGACTCTTCTTACTGACTATATTTTGATCCTTTATTGTGAGACCTATTTTAGATTACGGTGCTTCACTTCAGGTTTACTGTATCCCTTGGACCATCTTATTGACGATGAAACACAGAAATTGCTTCGGAGTTAATACAAAAGGCACAATGCCGACTTAAGTACAAGAAGACTGACTCTTCTTACTGTCTATGTTTTGAACCTTTCCTGCGAGACCTCTTTCAGATTACGATGATGCACTCCAGGTTTGCTGTATCCCTTGGACCTTTTGACTGACGATGAACCAGAGGAGTTGCATTGGAATTAAATACAAAAGGCACAATGTCGACTTAAGTACAGGAAGACTGACTCTTCTTACGTTCTATGTTTTGAATCTTTACTGTGAGACCAGTTTTAGATTCCGATGCTTCACTTCAGGTTTACTGTATCCCTTGGACCTTCTTATTGACGATGAAACACAGATATTGCATCGGAATTAAATAGAAAAGTCAAAATGGCGACTTAAGTACAAGAAGGCTGGCTCATCTTACTGTCTTTATTTTGAACCTTTCCTGTGAGACCCGTTTTATATTCTGATGCTTCACTTTGGTTTACTGTATCCCTTGGACCTTCATATTGACGATAAAACACAGAAATTGCATCGGAATTAAATACAAAAAGCACAATGCCGACATAAGTACAAGAAGACTGAGTCTTCTTACTGTCTATGATTTAAACCTTTCCTGTGAGACCAGTTTTAGATTCGTATGCATATTTTCAGGTTTACTGTATCCCTTGGACCTTTATATTGACGATGAAACACAGAAACTGCATCGGAAAAAAATATAAAAGGCACAATGCCGACTTAAGTACAAGAGACTCTTCTTACGTTTTACGATTTGAACCTTTCCTGTGAGACCAGTTTTGATTCCGATGTTTCACTACAGGTTTACTGTATCCCTTGGATCTTCATATTGACGATGAATCACAGAAATTGCATCGGAATTAAATACAAAAGGTACAACGCCGACTTAAGTACAAGAGGACTGACTCTTCTTACATTCTATGAATTGAGCCTTTACTGTGAGACCAGTTTTAGATTCCGATGCTTCACTTCAGGGTTAATGTATCCCTTGGACCTTCTTATTGACGATGAAACACAGAAATTGCGTCGGAATTAAATACAAATTTCATAATGCCCACTTAGAAACAAGAAGACTGACTCTTCTCACTGTCTATGATTTGAACCTTTCCTATGAGACCAGTTTTAGATGCCGATGGTTTACTTCAGGTTTACTGTATCCCTTGGACCTTCTTGTTGACGATGAAACACAGAAATTGCGTCGGAATTAAATACAAAAGGCACAATGCCGACATAAAAACAAGAAGACTGACTCTTCTTACTGACTATGTTTTGAACCTCTCCTGTGAGACCAGTTATAGATTCCGATGCTTTACTTCAGGTTTACTGTATCCCTTGGACCTTCTTATTGACAATGAAACACAGAAATTGCATCGAAGTTAAATACAAAAGGCACAATGCCGACTTAAGTACCAGAAGACTGACTCTTCTTACATTCTACGATTTGAACCTTTCCTGTGAGACCAGTTTTGATTCCGATGCTTCACTTCAGGTTTACTGTATCCCTTAGATCTTCATATTGACGATGAAGCACAGAAACTGTATCGGAAGTAAATACAAAAGGCACAATGCCGACTTAAGTACAAGAGGACTGACTCTTCTTACAATCTGTGAATTGAACCTTTACTGTGAGACCAGTTTTAGATTCCGATGCTTCACTTCAGGTTTACTGTATCCCTTGGACCTTTTTATTGACGATGAAACAAAGAAATTGCATCGGCAGTAAATACAAAAATCACAATGCCGACTTATGTACAAGAATACTGAGTCTTCTTACTGTCTATGATTTGAAACTTCCCTGTGAGACCAGTTTTGGATTCCTATGCTTCATTTCAGGTTTATTGTATCCCTTGTACGTTCTTATTGACGATGAAACACAGAAATTGCATCGGAATTAAATACAAGAGGCACAATGCCGAGTTTAGTACAAGAAGACTGACTCCGCTTACTGTCTATGTTTTGACCTTTCCTGTGAGACCAGTTTTTATTCCTATGCTTCATTTCAGGTTTACTGTATCCCTTGTACCTTCTTATTGACGATAAAACACAGAAATTGCATCGGAATTAAATACAAGAGGCACAATGCCGAGTTTAGTACAAGAAGACTGACTCCTCTTACTGTCTATGTTTTGACCTTTCCTGTGAGACCAGTTTTTATTCCTATGCTTCATTTCAGGTTTACTGTATCCCTTGTACCTTCTTATTGACGATAAAACACAGAAATTGCATCGGAATTAAATACAAGAGGCACAATGCCGAGTTTAGTACAAGAAGACTGACTCCTCTTACTGTCTATGTTTTGAACCTTTCCTGCGAGAACTGATTTAAATTACGATGCTTCGCTTCAGGTTTACTGTATCCCATGGACCTCCTGACTGACGATGAACCACAGAAGTTGCATTGGAATTAAATACAAAAGGTACAATTCCGACTTAAGTGCAAGAAGACTGACTCTTCTTACTGTCTATGTTTTGAATCTTTACTGTGAAACCAGTTTTAGATTCAGATGCTTCACTTCAGGTTTACTGTATCCCTTGGACCTTCTTATTAACGAGGAAACACAGAAATTGCAACGGAATTAAATACAAAAATCAAAATACCAACTTAAATACAAGAAGACTGACCGATCCTACTGTCTTTATTTTGATCCTTTCCTGTGAGACCCGTTTTAGATTCCGATGCTTCACTTTGGTTTACTGTATCCCTTGGACCTTCATATTGTCGATGAAACACAGAAATTGCATCGGAATTACATACAAAAGGCACAATGCCGACTTATGTACAAGGAGACTAAGTCTTCTTACTGTCTATGATTTAAACCTTTCCTGTGAGACCAGTTTCGGAATCCTATGCTTCATTTCAGGTTTACTGTATCCCTTGTACCTTCTTATTGACGATGAAACACAGAAATTGCATCGGAATTAAATACAAAAGGCAGAATGCCGACTTAAGTACAAGAACACTGACTCTTCTTACTGTGTATGTTTTAAACCTTTCCTGTGTGACCAGTTTTAGAATCCGATGTTTCATTTCAGGTTTGCTGTATCCCTTGTACCTTCTTATTGACGATGAAACACAGAAATTGCATCGGAAATAAATACAAATGGCAGAATGCCGACTTAAGTACAAGAACACTGACTCTTCTTACTGTGTATGTTTTAAACCTTTCCTGTGTGACCAGTTTTAGAATCGGATGTTTCATTTCAGGTTTACTGTATCCCGTGGACCTTCTTATTGACGATGAAACACAGAAATTGCATCGGAATTAAATATAAAATGCACATTGCGACCTAAGTACAAGAGGACTGATTTTTCTTACTGTCTATGATTTAAACCTTTATTGTGTGACCAGTTTTAGAATCCGATGTTTCATTTCAGGTTTACTGTATCCCTTGGACCTTCTTATTGACGATGAAACACAGAAATTGCATCGGAATTAAATACAAATGCACATTGCGACCTAAGTACAAGAGGACTGATTCTTCTTACTGTCTATCATTTAAACCTTTCCTGTGAGACCAGTTTTAGAATCTGATGTTTCATTTCAGGTTTTGCTGTATCCCTTGGACCTTCTTATAGACGATGGAACACAGAAATTGCATCGGAATTAATTACAAAAGGCACAATGCCGACTTAAGTACAAGAGGACTGACTCTTCTTACATACCATGATTTAAACCTTTAGTGTGAGACCAGTTTTAGATTGCGATGCTTCACTTCAGGTTCACTGTATCCCTTGGACCTGCTTATTGACGATGATACACAGATATTGCATCGGAATTAAATACAAAAGGCACAATGCCGACTTAAGTACAAGAAGACTGACTCTTCTTACTGTCTATGCTTGGAACCTTTCCTGTTAGACTAGTTTCAGATTCCGATGCTTTACTTCAGGTTTACTGTATGCCTAGGACCTTCTTAATGGCGATGAAACACAGAAATTGCATCGGAATTAAATACAAAAGGCACAATGCCGACTTAAGTGCAAGATGACTAACTCCTCTTACTGTCTCTGTTTTAAACCATTCCTGTGAGACCAGTTTAGATTCCGATGCTTCACTGCAGGTTTACTGGATCCCTTGGACTTTCTTATTGACGATGAAACACAGAAATTGCGTCGGAATAAAATACAACTGGCACAATGCCCACTTAAAAACAAGAAGACTGACTCTTCCTACTGTCTATGTTTTGAACCTTTCCTGTTAGACCAGTTTTAGATTCCGATGCTTCACTTCAGGTTTACTGTATCCCTTGGACCTGCTTATTGACGATGAAACACATAAACTGCATCGGAATTAAATACAAAAGGCACAGAGCCACTTAAGTACAAGAGGACTGAGTCTTCTTACTGTCTATGCTTCGAACCTTTCGTGTGAGACCAGTTTTAGATTCCGATGCTTCATTTCACGTTTACTGTATCGCTTAGACCTGCTTGTTGACGATGATACACAGAAATAGCATCGGACGTAATACAAAACGCACAATGCCGACATAAGTACAAGAAGACTGACTCTTCTTACAGTCTATGATTTGAACCTTTTTTGTGAGACCAGTTTTAGATTCCTATGCTTCATTTCAGGTTTACTGTATCCCTTGTACCTTTGAATTGACGATGATACACAGAAATTGCATCGGAATTAAATACGAGAGGCACGATGCCGACTTGAGTACAAGAAGACTGACTCCTCTTACTGACTATGTTTTAAACCTTTCCTGTGAGACCAGTTTTGATCCGATGCTTCACTTCAGATTTACTGTATCCTTTGGACCTTCTTATTGACGATGAAACACAGAAATTGCATAGGAATTAAATACAATACGCACAATGCCGACTTAAGTACAAGAAGACTGACTCTTCTTACTGTCTATGTTTTGAACCCTTCCTGTGAGACCAGGTTTGATTCCGATGCTTCACTTCAGGTTTACTGTATCCCTCAGACTCTCTTATTGACGATGAGACACAGAAATTGCTTCGGAATTAAATACAAAAGGCACAGTGGCGACATAAAAACAAGAAGACCGACTCCTCTTACTGTCTATATTTTGCACCTCACCCGTGAGACCAGTTTTAGCTTCCAATGCTTTACTTCAGGTTTACTGTATCCCTTGGAGCTTCCTATTGACGATGAAACACATATATTGCATCGGAATTAAATACAAAAGGCACATTGCCGACCTAAATACAAGAAGACTGAGTCTTCTTACTGTCTATGATGGAAACCTTTCCTGTGAGCCCAGTTTTAGAATCCTATGCTTCATTTCAGGTTTACTGTATCCCTTGTACCTTCTTATTGTCGATGAAACACAGAAATTGCATCGGAATTAAATACAAAAGGCACAATGCCGACTTAAGTACAAGAGGACTGACTCTTCTTACATTCCATGATTTGAACCTTTCCTGTGAGACCAGTTTTAGATTCCGATGCATCACTTCAGGTTTACTGTATCCCTTAGACCTGTTTATTGACGATGATACACAGAAATTGCATCGGACATAAATACAATACGCACAATGCCGACTTAAGTACAATAAGACTGACTCTTCTTACTGTCTATGTTTTGAACCTTTCCTGTGAGACAAGTTTTAGATTCCTATGCTTCATTTCAGGTTTACTGTATCTCTTGGACCTTCTTATTGACTATGATACACAGAAATTGCATCGGAATTAAATACAAGAGGCACAATGCCGATTTATGTACAAGAACACTTACTCTTCTTACTGTCTATGTTTTGAACCTTTCCTGTGAGACCAGTTTTAGATTCGGTTGCTTTACTTCAGGTTTACTGTATCCCTTGGACCTTCTTATTGACGATGAAACACAGAAATTGCATCGGATTTAAATACAAAAGGCACAATGCGGACTTAAGTACAAGAGGACTGACCCTTCCTACATTCCATGATTTGAACCTTTAATATGAGACCAGTTTTAACTTTCCGATGCTTCACCTCAGGTTTACTGTATCCCTTGGAATTGCTTATTGACGATGAAACACAGAAATTTCATCGGAATTAAGTACAAAACGCACAATTCCGACTTAAGTACAAGAAGACTGACTCTTCTTACGGTCTATGTTTGAACCTTTCCTGTGAGACCAGTTTTAGATTCCGATGTTTCATTTCAGGTTTAATGTATGCCTTAGACCTTCTTATTGACGGTGAAACACAGAAATTGCATCGGAATTAAATACAAAAGGCACAATGGCGACTTAATTACAATAAGACTGACTCTTCTTACTGTCTATATTTTGAACATTTCTTGTGAGACCAGTTTAGATTCTGATGCCTCACTTCAGGTTTACTGTATCCCTTAGACCTTCTTAATGACGATGAAACACAGAAATTGCGTCGGTATTAAATACAAAATGCACAATGCTGACTCAAAAACAAGAAGACTGACTCCACTTACTGTCTATGTTTTGAACCTTTCCTGTGAGATCAGTTTTAGATTCCGATGCTTTACTTCAGGTTTACTGTATCCCTTGGACCTTCTTATTGACGATGAAACACAGAAATTGCATCGGAAATATATACAAAGAGCACAATGCCGACATAAGTACAAGAAGACTGGCTCTTCTTACTGTCTATGATTTGAACCTTTCCTGTGAGACCAGTTTCAGATTCCTATGCTTCACTTCAAGTTTACTGTGTCCGTTGGACCTACTTATTGACGATGAAACACAGAAATTGCATCGGAATTAATTACTAAACGCACAATGCCTACTTAAGTACAAGAGGACTGACTCTTCTTACGGTCTATACTTTGAACCGTTCCTCTGAGACCAATTTAAGAATCCGATGCTACACTTCAGGTACACTGTATCCCTTGGAGCTTCATATTGACGATGAAACACCGAATTTCGATCGGAACTAAATACAAAAGGCACCATGCCGAATTAAGTACATGATGTCTGACTCATCTTACTGTCTATGTTTTGAACCTTCCCTATGAGACCTGTTTTAGATTCCTATGCTTCATTTAAGGTTTACTGTATCCCTTGGACTTTCGTATTGACGATGAAACATAGAAATTGCATCGGAATTAAAAAAAAGGCACAATGCCGACTTAAGTACAAGAAGACTGACTCTTCTTACCGTCTATGTTTTGAACCTTTACTGTGAGACCAGTTTTAGATTCCGATGCTTCACTTCAGGTTTACTGTATCCGTTGGACCTTCTTATTGACGATGAAACACAGAAATTGCATCGGAATTAAATACAAAAGTCAAAATGCCGACTTAAAGACATTAATACCGACTCTTCTTACTGTCTATGTTTTGATCCTTTCCTGTGAGACCGGTTTTAGATTCCTATGGTTTACTTCAGGTTTACCGTATCCCTTGCACCTTCTAATTGGCGATGAAACACAGAAATTGCATCGGAAATAAATACAAAAGGCACAATGCCGACTTAAAGACAAGAACACTGACTCTTCTCACTGTCATTGTTTTGAACCTTTCCTGTGTGACCAGTTTAAGATTCCGACGCTTTACTTCAGGTTTACTGTATGCCTTGGACCTTCTTATTGACGATGAAACACTGAAAGTGCATCGGAATTAAATACAAAAGGCACAATGCCGACTTAAGTACAAGAAGACTGACTCTTCTTACCGTCTATGTTTTGAATCTATACTGTGAGACCCGTTTTAGTTTCCGATGCTTCACGTCAGGGTTACTGTATCCCTCCGACCCTCTTACTGACGATGAAACACAGAAATAGCATCGGAATTAAATACAAAAGTCAAAATGCCGACTTAAAAACCAGAAGACTGACTCTTCTTACTGTCTATGTTTTGAAGCTTTCCAGTGAGACCAGTTTTGATTCCGGTGCTTCACTTCAGGTTTACTGTACCCCTTGGACCTTCTTAGTGACGAAGAAACACAGAAATTGCGTCGGAATGAAATACAAAAGGCACAATGAAAACATAAAAACAAGAATACTGACTGTTCTTACTGTCTGTGATTTGAACTTTCCTGTGAAACCATTTTTGATTGCGATGCTTCACTTCAGGTTTACTGAATCCCACAGACTTACTTATTGACGATGAAACACAGAAATTGCATCGAAATTAAATACAAAAGGCACAATGCCGACTTAAAGACAAGAAGACCGACTCTCCTTACTGTCTATGTTATGAACCTTTCCTGTGTGAACAGTTTTAAATTCCGATGCTTTACTTCAGGTTCACTGTATGCCTTGGACCATCTTATTGACGATAAAACACAGAGAGTGCATCGGAATTAATTACAAATGGCACAATGCCGACTTTAGTACAAGAAGACTGTCTCTTCTTACTGTCTATGTTTTGACCCTTTCCTGTGAGACCAGTTTTAGTTTTCGATGCTTCACTTCAGGTTTACTGTATCCCTTGGACCTTCTTATTGACGATGAAACACAGAAATTGCATCGGAATTAAATACAAAAGTCAAAAAGCCGACTTAAGTACAAGAAGACTGACTCTTCTTACTGTCTATGTTTTGAATCTTTAAGTGAGACCAGTTTTAGATTCCGATGCTTCACTTCAGGTTTACTGTATCCCTTGGACCTTTTTATTGACGTTGAAACACAGAAATAGCATCGGAATTAAATACAAAATGCACAATTCCGACTTAAGTACAAGAAGACTGACTCCTCTTACTGTCTATGTTTTGAAGATTTCCTGTGAGACCAGTTTCGATTCCGGTGCTTCACGTCAAGTTTACTGTATCCCTTGGACCTTCTTATTGACGTGAAACACAAACATTACATCGGAATTAAATACAAAAGCCACAATGCCGACTTAAGTACAAGGAGACTGACTCTTCTTACTGTCAATTATTTTAACCTTTCCTGTGAGACCAGCCTCAGATTCCTAGGTTTCCTTTCAGGTTTACTGTATCCCTTGGACCTTCTTATTGGCGATGAAACACAGATTTTGCATCGGAATTACATACAAAATTCAGAATGCCGACTTCAGTACATGAAGACTGACTCTTCTTACTGTCTATGTTTTGAACCTTTCCTGTGAGACCAGTTTTAGATTCCGATGCTTCATTTCAGGTTTACTGTATCCCTTGGACCTTCTTATTGACGACGAAACACAGGAATTGCATCGGAATTAAATACAAAATGCACAATGCCGACTTAAGTACAAGAAGACTGAGTCTTCTTACTGTCTATGCTTTGAATCTTTCCTGTGAGACCAGTTTTACATTCCGATGCTTTACTTCATTTTTACTGTATCCCTTGGACATTCTTATTCACGACAAAACACAGAAATGGCATCGGAATTAAATACAAAAGGCACAATGCCGACTGAAGTACAAGAGGACTGACTCTTCTTACATTCTATGATTTGAACCTTTCCTGTGAGACCAGTTCTAGTTTCCGAAGCTTCACTTCAGGTTTACTGTATCCCTTGGACCTTCTTTTTGACGATGAAACACAGTAATTGCATCCGAATTAAGTTCAAAGGGCACAAATGCCGACTTATGTACAACGAGATTGTTTCTTCTTACTGACTATGATTTGAACTTTTCCTGTGAGACCAGTTTTAGATTACGATGCTTCACTTCAGGTTTACTGTATCCCTTGGACCTTCTTATTGACGATGAAACACAGAAATTGCATCGGAATTAAATACAAAAGCAAAATGCCGACTTAAGTACAAGAAGACAAACTCTTCTTACTGTCAATAAGTTGAACCTCTCCTGTGTGACCAGTTTTAGCTTCCGATGCTCCACTTCAGGTTTACTGTATCCCTTGGACCTTCATGTTGACGATGAAACACACAAATTGATGTGTCGACAGAAGTGCCGACACAGTGTTATTTTGAGGGGGCCGATGGGAACGCTATCTAACGCAGACGGGCGTGAAGTCTGGAACAGGATGACTATTGAATGGTAGCAAGAAAAGTACGTAGCTGGAATATACTTAACTTTATTCACTCCTGGTGATACATCTCTCTCGACTATACTAATGCGACTCGTAAGATACATGCACTGTTACAATTGGCGCCTTGCTAGGTCGTAGCCATGGACTTAGCAGAAGGCTATTCTAACTGTCTCTCGGCAAATGAGAGGAAGGCCTCGTCCGTATTGTCGCTAGCAATGTCGTCGTATAACTGGGGCGAGTGCTCTATCGTATATCGAGACCTGCCTTGTGGTGGCGCTAGGTCTGCGATCACACAGTGGCGACACGCGGGTCCGACATGTACTAAAAGGACCGCGGCCGATTTATGCTACCACCTAGCAAGTGTGGTGTCTGGCGGTGACACCACACAAATTGCATCGGAACTAAATACAAAAGGCACAATGCCGACTTAAGTACAAGATGACTAAATCTTCTTACTGTCTATGATTTGAACCTTTCCTGTGAGACCAGTTTTAGATTCTTATGCTTCATTTCAGGTATACTGTATCCCTTGGACCTTCTTATTGACGATGAAACACAGATATAGCGTCGGAGTTAAATACAAAAGGCACAATGCCGACTTAAGTACAAGATGTCTGACTCTTCTTACTGTCTATGTTTTGAACCTTTCCTGTGAGACCAGTTTTAGATTCCGATGCTTTACTTCAGGTTTACTGTATCCCTTGGATCTGCTTATTGACGATGAAACACAAAATTGCATCGGAATTAAATACAAAAGGCACAATGCCGACTTAAGTACAAGATGACTGACTCTTCTTACTGTCTATGATCTGAACTTTTCCTGTGAAACCAGTTTTACATTCCGATGTTCCATTTCAGGTTTACTGTGTCCCTTGGACCTTATTATTGACGATGAAACACAGAAATTGCATCGGAATTAAATACAAAAAGCACAATGCCGACTTAAGTACAAGAAGACTGACACTCCTTACTGTCTATGTTTTGGACCTTGCCTGTGAGACCAGTTTTAATTTCCGATGCTTCACTTCAGGTTTACAGTATCCCTTGGACCTACTTCTTGACGATGAAACACAAAAATTACATCGGAATTAAATACAAAAGGCACAATGCCGACTTAAGAACAAGATGACTCTGTCTTCTTACTGTCTATGATTTGAACCTTTCCTGTGAGACGAGTTTTAGATTCCGATGCCTTACTTCAGGCTTACTGTATCCCTTGGACCTTCTTATTTACGATGAGACACAGAAACTGCATCGGAATTAAATGCAAAAGGCACAATGCCGACTTTCGTACAAGACGACTGACTCTCCTTACATTCTATGATTTGAACCTTTCATGTGAGACCAGTTCTAGATTCCGATGCTTTATTTCAGGTTTACTGTATCCCTTGGACCTTCTTATTGTCGATGAAACACAGATATTGCATCGGAATTAAATACAAAAGGCACAATGCCGACTTAAAAACAAGAAGACTGGTTCTTCTTACTGTCTATGCTTCGAACCTTTCGTGTGAGACCAGTTTTAGATTCCGATGCTTCACTTCACGTTTACTGTATCGCTTAGACCTGCTTGTTGACGATGATACACAGAAATAGCATCGGACGTAATACAAAACGCACAATGCCGACTTAAGTACAAGAAGACTGACTCTTCTTACAGTCTATGTTTTGAACCTTTTTTGTGAGACCAGTTTTAGATTCCTATGCTTCATTTCAGGTTTACTGTATCCCTTGTACCTTCGAATTGACGATGATACACAGAAATTGCATCGGAATTAAATACAAGAGGCACAATGCCGACTTGAGTACAAGAAGACTGACTCCTCTTACTGACTATGTTTTAAACCTTTCCTGTGAGACCAGTTTTGATCCGATGCTTCACTTAAGATTTACTGTATCCTTTGGACCTTCTTATTGACGATGAAACACAGAAATTGCATAGGAATTAAATACAATACGCACAATGCCGACTCAAGTACAAGAAGACTGACTCTTCTTACTGTCTATGTTTTGAACCCTTCCTGTGAGACCAGGTTTGATTCTGATGCTTCACTTCAGGTTTACTGTATCCCTCAGACTCTCTTATTGACGATGAGACACAGAAATTGCTTCGGAATTAAATACAAAAGGCACAGTGACGACATAAAAACAAGAAGACCGACTCCTCTTACTGTCTATATTTTGCACCTCACCCGTGAGACCAGTTTTAGCTTCCAATGCTTTACTTCAGGTTTACTGTATCCCTTGGAGCTTCTTATTGACGATGAAACACAGAAATTGCATCGGAATTAAATACAAAAGGCACAATTCCGACATAAGTACAAGAGGACCGACTCCTCTTACTGTCTATGTTTTGAACCTTTCCTGTGATCCCAGTTTTAGATTCCGATGCTTCACTTCAGGTTTACTGTATGCCTTGGACCTCCTTATTGACGATGAAACACATATATTGCATCGGAATTAAATACAAAAGGCACATTGCCGACCTAAATACAAGAAGACTGAGTCTTCTTACTGTCTATGATGGAAACCTTTCCTGTGAGCCCAGTTTGAGAATCCTATGCTTCATTTCAGGTTTACTGTATCCCTTGGACCTTCTTATTGACGATGAAACACAGAAATTGCATCGGAATTAAATACAAAAGGCACAATGCCGACTTAAGTACAAGAGGACTGACTCTTCTTACATTCCATGATATGAACCTTTCCTGTGAGACCAGTTTTAGATTCCGATGCATCACTTCAGGTTTACTTTATCCCTTAGACCTGTTTATTGACGATGATACACAGAAATTGCATCGGACATAAATACAATACGCACAATGCCGACTTAAGTACAAGAAGACTGACTCTTCTTACTGTCTATGTTTTGAACCTTTCCTGTGAGACAAGTTTTAGATTCCTATTCTTCATTTCAGGTTTACTGTATCTCTTGGACCTTCTTATTGACTATGATACACAGAAATTGCATCGGAATTAAATACAAGAGGCACAATGCCGATTTAAGTACAAGAACACTGACTCTTCTTACTGTCTATGTTTTGAACCTTTCCTGTGAGACCGGTTTTAGATTCGGTTGCTTTACTTCAGGTTTACTGTATCCCTTGGAATTGCTTATTGACGATGAAACACAGAAATTTCATCGGAATTAAGTACAAAACGCACAATTCCGACTTAAGTACAAGAAGACTGATTCTTCTTACTGTCTATGTTTTGAAGGTTTCCTGTGAGACCAGTTTTGATTCCGGTGTTTCACTTCAGGTTTACTATATCCCTTGGACCTTCTTATTGAAGATGGAACACAGAAATTGCATCAAAATTATATACAAAAGGCACAATGCCGACATAAGTACAAGAAGACTGACTCTTCTTACGGTCTATGTTTGAACCTTTCCTGTGAGACCAGTTTTAGATTCCGATGTTTCATTTCAGGTTTAATGTATGCCTTAGACCTTCTTATTGACGGTGAAACACAGAAATTGCATCGGAATTAAATACAAAAGGCACAATGCCGACTTAATTACAAGAAGACTGACTCTTCTTACTGTCTATATTTTGAACATTTCTTGTGAGACCAGTTTAGATTCTGATGCCTCACTTCAGGTTTACTGTATCCCTTAGACCTTCTTAATGACGATGAAACACAGAAATTGCGTCGGTATTAAATACAAAATGCACAATGCTGACTCAAAAACAAGAGGACTGACTCCACTTACTGTCTATGTTTTGAACCTTTCCTGTGAGATCAGTTTTAGATTCCGATGCTTTACTTCAGGTTTACTGTATCCCCTGGACCTTCTTATTGACGATGAAACACAGAAATTGCATCGGAAATATATACAAAGGGCACAATGCCAACATAAGTACAAGAAGACTGGCTCTTCTTACTGTCTATGATTTGAACCTTTCCTGTGAGACCAGTTTCAGATTCCTATGCTTCACTTCAAGTTTACTGTGTCCGTTGGACCTTCTTATTGACGATGAAACACAGAAATTGCATCGGAATTAATTACTAAACGCACAATGCCTACTTAAGTACAAGAGGACTGACTCTTCTTACGGTCTATACTTTGAACCGTTCCTCTGAGACCAATTTAAGGATCCGATGCTTCACTTCAGGTATACTGTATCCCTTGGAGCTTCATATTGACGATGAAACACAGAATTTCGATCGGAACTAAATACAAAAGGCACCATGCCGAATTAAGTACATGATGTCTGACTCATCTTACTGTCTATGTTTTGAACCTTCTCTATGAGACCTGTTTTAGATTCCTATGCTTCATTTAAGGTTTACTGTATCCCTTGGACTTTCGTATTGACGATGAAACATAGAAATTGCATCGGAATTAAAAAAAAAAGGCACAATGCCGACTTAAGTACAAGAAGACTGACTGTTCTTACCGTCTATGTTTTGAACCTTTACTGTGAGACCAGTTTTAGATTCCGATGCTTCACTTCAGGTTTACTGTATCCGTTGGACCTTCTTATTGACGATGAAACACAGAAATTGCATCGGAATTAAATACAAAAGTCAAAATGCCGACTTAAAGACATTAATACCGACTCTTCTTACTGTCTATGTTTTGATCCTTTCCTGTGAGACCTGTTTTAGATTCCTATGGTTCACTTCAGGTTTTACTGTATTTCTTGCACCTTCTAATTGGCGATGAAACACAGAAATTGCATCGGAAATAAATACAAAAGGCACAATGCCGACTTAAAGACAAGAACACTGACTCTTCTCACTGTCATTGTTTTGAACCTTTCCTGTGTGACCAGTTTTAGATTCCGACGCTTTACTTCAGGTTTACTGTATGCCTTGGACCTTCTTATTGACGATGAAACACTGAAAGTGCATCGGAATTAAATACAAAAGGCACAATGCCGACTTAAGTACAAGAAGACTGACTCTTCTTACCGTCTATGTTTTGAATCTTTACTGTGAGACCCGTTTTAGTTTCCGATGCTTCACGTCAGGGTTACTGTATCCCTCCGACCCTCTTACTGACGATGAAACACAGAAATAGCATCGGAATTAAATACAAAAGTCAAAATGGAGACTTAAAAACCAGAAGACTGACTCTTGTTACTGTCTATGTTTTGAAGCTTTCCAGTGAGACCAGTTTTGATTCCGGTGCTTCACTTCAGGTTTACTGTACCCCTTGGACCTTCTTAGTGACGATGAAACACAGAAATTGCGTCGGAATGAAATACAAAAGGCACAATGAAAACATAAAAACAAGAATACTGACTGTTCTTACTGTCTGTGATTTGAACTTTCCTGTGAAACCATTTTTGATTGCGATGCTTCACTTCAGGTTTACTGAATCCCACAGACTTACTTATTGACGATGAAACACAGAATTTGCATCGAAATTAAATACAAAAATCACAATGCCGACTTAAAGACAAGAAGACCGACTCTCCTTACTGTCTATGTTATGAACCTTTCCTGTGTGAACAGTTTTAAATTCCGATGCTTTACTTCAGGTTTACTGTATGCCTTGGACCATCTTATTGACGATAAAACACAGAGAGTGCATCGGAATTAATTACAAATGGCACAATGCCGACTTAAGTACAAGAGGACTGACTCTTCTTACATTCCATGATTTGAACCTTTCCTGTGACACCAGTTTTAGATTTCGATGCTTCACTTCAGGTTTACTGTATCCCTTGGACCTTCTCATTGACGATGAAACACAGAAATTGTGTCGGAATTAAATACAAAAGGCACAATGCCGACTTTAGTACAAGAAGACTGTCTCTTCTTACTGTCTATGTTTTGACCCTTTCCTGTGAGACCAGTTTTAGTTTTCGATGCTTCACTTCAGGTTTACTGTATCCCTTGGACCTTCTTATTGACGATGAAACACAGAAATTGCATCGGAATTAAATACAAAAGTCAAAAAGCCGACTTAAGTACAAGAAGACTGACTCTTCTTACTGTCTATGTTTTGAATCTTTAAGTGAGACCAGTTTTAGATTCCGATGCTTCACTTCAGGTTTACTGTATCCCTTGGACCTTTTTATTGACGTTGAAACACAGAAATAGCATCGGAATTAAATACAAAATGCACAATTCCGACTTAAGTACAAGAAGACTGACTCCTCTTACTGTCTATGTTTTGAAGATTTCCTGTGAGACCAGTTTCGATTCCGGTGCTTCACGTCAAGTTTACTGTATCCCTTGGACCTTCTTATTGACGTGAAACACAAACATTACATCGGAATTAAATACAAAAGCCACAATGCCGACTTAAGTACAAGGAGACTGACTCTTCTTACTGTCAATTATTTTAACCTTTCCTGTGAGACCAGCCTCAGATTCCTAGGTTTCCTTTCAGGTTTACTGTATCCCTTGGACCTTCTTATTGACGATGAAACACAGATTTTGCATCGGAATTAAATACAAAAGGCAGAATGCCGACTTCAGTACATGAAGACTGACTCTTCTTACTGTCTATGTTTTGAACCTTTCCTGTGAGACCAGTTTTAGATTCCGATGCTTCATTTCAGGTTTACTGTATCCCTTGGACCTTCTTATTGACGATGAAACACAGGAATTGCATCGGAATTAAATACAAAATGCACAATGCCGACTTAAGTACAAGAAAACTGAGTCTTCTTACTGTCTATGCTTTGAATCTTTCCTGTGAGACCAGTTTTACATTCCGATGCTCTACTTCATTTTTACTGTATCCCTTGGACATTCTTATTCACGACAAAACACAGAAATGGCATCGGAATTAAATACAAAAGGCACAATGCCGACTGAAGTACAAGAGGACTGACTCTTCTTACATTCTATGATTTGAACCTTTCCTGTGAGACCAGTTCTAGTTTCCGAAGCTTCACTTCAGGTTTACTGTATCCCTTGGACCTTCTTTTTGACGATGAAACACAGTAATTGCATCCGAATTAAATTCAAAAGGCACAAATGCCGACTTATGTACAACGAGATTGTTTCTTCTTACTGACTATGATTTGAACTTTTCCTGTGAGACCAGTTTTAGATTACGATGCTTCACTTCAGGTTTACTGTATCCCTTGGACCTTCTTATTGACGATGAAACACAGAAATTGCATCGGAATTAAATACAAAAGCAAAATGCCGACTTAAGTACAAGAAGACAAACTCTTATTACTGTCAATAAGTTGAACCTCTCCTGTGAGACCAGTTTTAGCTTCCGATGCTTCACTTCAGGTTTACTGTATCCCTTGGACCTTCATGTTGACGATGAAACACACAAATTGATGTGTCGACAGAAGTGCCGACACAGTGTTATTTTGAGGGGGCCGATGGGCACGCTATCTATCGCAGACGGGCGTGAAGTCTGGAACAGGATGACTATTGAATGGTAGCAAGAAAAGTACGTAGCTGGAATATACTTAACTTTATTCACTCCTGGTGATACATCTCTCTCGACTATACTAATGCGACTCGTAAGATACATGCACTGTTACAATTGGCGCCTTGCTAGGTCGTAGCCATGGACTTAGCAGAAGGCTATTCTAACTGTCTCTCGGCAAATGAGAGGAAGGTCTCGTCCGTATTGTCGCTAGCAATGTCGTCGTACAACTGGGGCGAGTGCTCTATCGTATATCGGGACCTGCCTTGTGGTGGCGCTAGGTCTGCGATCACACAGTGGCGACACGCGGGTCCGACATGTACTAAAAGGACCGCGGCCGATTTAAGCTACCAACTAGCAAGTGTGGTGTCTGGCGGCGACACCACACAAATTGCATCGGAACTAAATACAAAAGGCACAATGCCGACTTAAGTACAAGATGACTAAATCTTCTTACTGTCTATGATTTGAACCTTTCCTGTGAGACCAGTTTTAGATTCTTATGCTTCATTTCAGGTATACTGTATCCCTTGGACCTTCTTATTGACGATGAAACACAGATATAGCGTCGGAGTTAAATACAAAAGGCACAATGCCGACTTAAGTACAAGATGACTGACTCTTCTTACTGTCTATGTTTTGATCCTTTCCTGTGAGACCAGTTTTACATTCCGATGTTTCATTTCAGGTTTACTGTGTGCCTTGGACCTTCTTATTGACGATGAAACACAGAAATTGCATCGGAATTAAATACAAAAGGCACAATGCCCACATAAAAACAAGACGACTGACTCCTCTTAATGTCTATGGTTTGAACCTTTCCCATGAGACCAGTTTTAGATTCAGATGCTTTACTTCAGGTTTACTCTATCCCTTGGACCTTCTTATTGACGATGAAATACAGAAATTGCATCGGAATTAAATACAAAAGGCACAATGCCGACTTAAGTACATGAAGACTGACTCTTCTTACTGTCTATGTTTTGAACGTTTCCTGTGAGACCAGTTTTAGATTCCGATGCTTTACTTCAGGTTTACTGTATCCCTTGGATCTGCTTATTGACGATGAAACACAAAATTGCATCGGAATTAAATACAAAAGGCACAATGCCGACTTAAGTACAAGATGACTGACTCTTCTTACTGTCTATGATTTGAACTTTTCCTGTGAAACCAGTTTTACATTCCGATGTTCTATTTCAGGTTTACTGTGTCCCTTGGACCTTATTATTGACGATGAAACACAGAAATTGCATCGGAATTAAATACAAAAAGCACAATGCCGACTTAAGTACAAGAAGACTGACACTCCTTACTGTCTATGTTTTGAACCTTGCCTGTGAGACCAGTTTTAATTTCCGATGCTTCACTTCAGGTTTACAGTATCCCTTGGACCTACTTATTGACGATGAAACACAAAAATTACATCGGAATTAAATACAAAAGGCACAATGCCGACTTAAGAACAAGATGACTCTGTCTTCTTACTGTCTATGATTTGAACCTTTCCTGTGAGACGAGTTTTAGATTCCGATGCCTTACTTCAGGCTTACTGTATCCCTTGGACCTTCTTATTTACGATGAGACACAGAAATTGCATCGGAATTAAATGCAAAAGGCACAATGCCGACTTTCGTACAAGGCGACTGACTCTCCTTACATTCTATGATTTGAACCTTTCATGTGAGACCAGTTCTAGATTCCGATGCTTTATTTCAGGTTTACTGTATCCCTTGGACCTTCTTATTGTCGATGAAACACAGATACTGCAACGGAATTAAATACAAAAGGCACAATGCCGACTCAACTACAAGAAGACTGACTCTTCTTACTGTCTATGCGTTGAACCTTTCCTGTGAGAGCAGTTTTACATTCCGATGCTTTACTTCAGTTTTACTGTATCCCTTGGACCTTCTTATTCACGATGATACACAGAAATGGCATCGGAATCAAATACAAAAGTCACAATGCCGACTTAAGTACAATAGGACTGACTCTCTTTACATTCTATGATTTGAACCTTTCCTGTGAGACCAGTTCTAGATTACGAAGCTTCACTTCAGGTTTACTATATCCCATGGACCTTCTTAATGACGATGAAACACAGATATTGCATCGGAATTAAATACAAAAGGCACAGTGCCGACTTCAGTACATGAAGACTGACACTTCTTAATGTCTATGTTTTGAACCTTTCCTGTGAGACCAGTTTTAGATTCCGATGCTTTACTTCAGGTTTACTGTATCTATGGGACCTTCTTATTTGCGATGACACACAGAAATTGCATCGGAATTAAATGCAAAAAGCACAATGCCGACTTTCGTACAAGACGACTAACTCTTCGTACATTCTATGATTTGAACCTTTCATGTGAGACCAGGTTTATATTCCGATGCTTCATTTCAGGTTTACTGTATCCCTTGGACCTTCTTATTGACGATGAAACACAGAAATTGCATCAGAATTAAATACAAAAGGCACAATGCCGACTCAAGTACAAGAAGACTGACTCTTCTTACTGTCTATGCTTTGACCTTTCCTGTGAGACCAGTTTTAGATTCCGAAGCTTCTCTTCAGGTTTACTGTATCCCTTGGACCTTCTTATTGATGATGAAACACAGTAATTGCGTCCGAATTAAATAGAAAAGGCACAATGCCGACTTAAGTACAAGAAGATTGACTCTTCTTACTGACTATAATTTGAACCTTTCCTGTGAGACCATTTTTAGATTACGATGCTTCACTTTAGGTTTACTGTATCCCTTGGACCTTCTTATTGACGATGAAGCACAGAAATTGAATTGGAATTAAATACAAATGGCACTATGCCGACTTCAGAACAAGAAGACTGACTCTTCTTGCTGTCTATATTTTGAACCTTTCCTGTTCGACCAGTTATAGATTCCGATGCTTCACTTCAGGTTTGCTGTATCCCTTGGACATTCATATTGACGATGAAACACAGAAATTGCATCGGAATTAAATACAAAAGTCAAAATGCCGACATAAGTACAAGAAGACTGACTCCTCTCACTGTCTATAATTTGAACTTTTCCTGTGAGACCACTTTTAGATTCCGATGCTTCACTTCAGGTTTACTGTATCCCTTAGACTTTCATGTTGACGATGAAACACACAAATTGCATCGGAACTAAATACAAAAGGCACAATGCCGACTTAAGTACGAGATGACTGAGTCTTCTTACTGTCTATGATTTGAACCTTTCCTGTTCGACCAGTTATAGATTCCGATGCTTTACTTCAGGTTTGCTGTATCCCTTGGACCTTCTTATTGACGATGAAACACAGAAATAGCATAGGAATTTAATACAAAAGGCACAATGCTGACTTAAGTACAAGAAGACTGACTCCTCTTACTGTCTATGTTTTGAACCAATCCGGTGAGACCAGTTTTGATTCCGGTGTTTCACTTTAGGTTTACTGTATCCCTTGGACCTTCTTATTGAAGATGAAACACCGAAATTGCATCGGAATTAAATACAAAAGTCAAAATGCCGACTTAAGTACGAGTAGACTGACTCTTCTTACTGTCTATAATTTGAACCTTTCCTGTGAGACCAGTTTTAGATTCCGATGCCTCACTTTAGGTTTACTGTATCCCTTGGACTTTCTTATTGACGATGAAACACAGAAATTTGTCGGAATTAAATACAAAAGGCACAATGCCCACTTAAAAACAAGAAGACTGACTCTTCTTACTGTTTATGTTTTGAACCTTTCCTGTGAGACCAGTTTTAGATTCGGTTGCTTTACTTCAGGTTTACTGTATCCCTTGGACCTTCTTATTGACGATGAAACACAGAAATTGCATCGGATTTAAATACAAAAGGCACAATGCGGACTTAAGTACAAGAGGACTGACTCTTCTTACATTCCATGATTTGAACCTTTCCTATGAGACCAGTTTTAACTTTCCGATGCTTCACCTCAGGTTTACTGTATCCCTTGGAATTGCTTATTGACGATGAAACACAGAAATTTCATCGGAATTAAGTACAAAACGCACAATTCCGACTTAAGTACAAGAAGACTGACTCTTCTTACTGTCTATGTTTTGAACCTTTCCTGTGAGACAAGTTTTAGATTCCTATTCTTCATTTCAGGTTTACTGTATCTCTTGGACCTTCTTATTGACTATGATACACAGAAATTGCATCGGAATTAAATACAAGAGGCACAATGCCGATTTAAGTACAAGAACACTGACTCTTCTTACTGTCTATGTTTTGAACCTTTCCTGTGAGACCGGTTTTAGATTCGGTTGCTTTACTTCAGGTTTACTGTATCCCTTGGAATTGCTTATTGACGATGAAACACAGAAATTTCATCGGAATTAAGTACAAAACGCACAATTCCGACTTAAGTACAAGAAGACTGATTCTTCTTACTGTCTATGTTTTGAAGGTTTCCTGTGAGACCAGTTTTGATTCCGGTGTTTCACTTCAGGTTTACTATATCCCTTGGACCTTCTTATTGAAGATGGAACACAGAAATTGCATCAAAATTATATACAAAAGGCACAATGCCGACATAAGTACAAGAAGACTGACTCTTCTTACGGTCTATGTTTGAACCTTTCCTGTGAGACCAGTTTTAGATTCCGATGTTTCATTTCAGGTTTAATGTATGCCTTAGACCTTCTTATTGACGGTGAAACACAGAAATTGCATCGGAATTAAATACAAAAGGCACAATGCCGACTTAATTACAAGAAGACTGACTCTTCTTACTGTCTATATTTTGAACATTTCTTGTGAGACCAGTTTAGATTCTGATGCCTCACTTCAGGTTTACTGTATCCCTTAGACCTTCTTAATGACGATGAAACACAGAAATTGCGTCGGTATTAAATACAAAATGCACAATGCTGACTCAAAAACAAGAGGACTGACTCCACTTACTGTCTATGTTTTGAACCTTTCCTGTGAGATCAGTTTTAGATTCCGATGCTTTACTTCAGGTTTACTGTATCCCCTGGACCTTCTTATTGACGATGAAACACAGAAATTGCATCGGAAATATATACAAAGGGCACAATGCCAACATAAGTACAAGAAGACTGGCTCTTCTTACTGTCTATGATTTGAACCTTTCCTGTGAGACCAGTTTCAGATTCCTATGCTTCACTTCAAGTTTACTGTGTCCGTTGGACCTTCTTATTGACGATGAAACACAGAAATTGCATCGGAATTAATTACTAAACGCACAATGCCTACTTAAGTACAAGAGGACTGACTCTTCTTACGGTCTATACTTTGAACCGTTCCTCTGAGACCAATTTAAGGATCCGATGCTTCACTTCAGGTATACTGTATCCCTTGGAGCTTCATATTGACGATGAAACACAGAATTTCGATCGGAACTAAATACAAAAGGCACCATGCCGAATTAAGTACATGATGTCTGACTCATCTTACTGTCTATGTTTTGAACCTTCTCTATGAGACCTGTTTTAGATTCCTATGCTTCATTTAAGGTTTACTGTATCCCTTGGACTTTCGTATTGACGATGAAACATAGAAATTGCATCGGAATTAAAAAAAAAAGGCACAATGCCGACTTAAGTACAAGAAGACTGACTGTTCTTACCGTCTATGTTTTGAACCTTTACTGTGAGACCAGTTTTAGATTCCGATGCTTCACTTCAGGTTTACTGTATCCGTTGGACCTTCTTATTGACGATGAAACACAGAAATTGCATCGGAATTAAATACAAAAGTCAAAATGCCGACTTAAAGACATTAATACCGACTCTTCTTACTGTCTATGTTTTGATCCTTTCCTGTGAGACCTGTTTTAGATTCCTATGGTTCACTTCAGGTTTTACTGTATTTCTTGCACCTTCTAATTGGCGATGAAACACAGAAATTGCATCGGAAATAAATACAAAAGGCACAATGCCGACTTAAAGACAAGAACACTGACTCTTCTCACTGTCATTGTTTTGAACCTTTCCTGTGTGACCAGTTTTAGATTCCGACGCTTTACTTCAGGTTTACTGTATGCCTTGGACCTTCTTATTGACGATGAAACACTGAAAGTGCATCGGAATTAAATACAAAAGGCACAATGCCGACTTAAGTACAAGAAGACTGACTCTTCTTACCGTCTATGTTTTGAATCTTTACTGTGAGACCCGTTTTAGTTTCCGATGCTTCACGTCAGGGTTACTGTATCCCTCCGACCCTCTTACTGACGATGAAACACAGAAATAGCATCGGAATTAAATACAAAAGTCAAAATGGAGACTTAAAAACCAGAAGACTGACTCTTGTTACTGTCTATGTTTTGAAGCTTTCCAGTGAGACCAGTTTTGATTCCGGTGCTTCACTTCAGGTTTACTGTACCCCTTGGACCTTCTTAGTGACGATGAAACACAGAAATTGCGTCGGAATGAAATACAAAAGGCACAATGAAAACATAAAAACAAGAATACTGACTGTTCTTACTGTCTGTGATTTGAACTTTCCTGTGAAACCATTTTTGATTGCGATGCTTCACTTCAGGTTTACTGAATCCCACAGACTTACTTATTGACGATGAAACACAGAATTTGCATCGAAATTAAATACAAAAATCACAATGCCGACTTAAAGACAAGAAGACCGACTCTCCTTACTGTCTATGTTATGAACCTTTCCTGTGTGAACAGTTTTAAATTCCGATGCTTTACTTCAGGTTTACTGTATGCCTTGGACCATCTTATTGACGATAAAACACAGAGAGTGCATCGGAATTAATTACAAATGGCACAATGCCGACTTAAGTACAAGAGGACTGACTCTTCTTACATTCCATGATTTGAACCTTTCCTGTGACACCAGTTTTAGATTTCGATGCTTCACTTCAGGTTTACTGTATCCCTTGGACCTTCTCATTGACGATGAAACACAGAAATTGTGTCGGAATTAAATACAAAAGGCACAATGCCGACTTTAGTACAAGAAGACTGTCTCTTCTTACTGTCTATGTTTTGACCCTTTCCTGTGAGACCAGTTTTAGTTTTCGATGCTTCACTTCAGGTTTACTGTATCCCTTGGACCTTCTTATTGACGATGAAACACAGAAATTGCATCGGAATTAAATACAAAAGTCAAAAAGCCGACTTAAGTACAAGAAGACTGACTCTTCTTACTGTCTATGTTTTGAATCTTTAAGTGAGACCAGTTTTAGATTCCGATGCTTCACTTCAGGTTTACTGTATCCCTTGGACCTTTTTATTGACGTTGAAACACAGAAATAGCATCGGAATTAAATACAAAATGCACAATTCCGACTTAAGTACAAGAAGACTGACTCCTCTTACTGTCTATGTTTTGAAGATTTCCTGTGAGACCAGTTTCGATTCCGGTGCTTCACGTCAAGTTTACTGTATCCCTTGGACCTTCTTATTGACGTGAAACACAAACATTACATCGGAATTAAATACAAAAGCCACAATGCCGACTTAAGTACAAGGAGACTGACTCTTCTTACTGTCAATTATTTTAACCTTTCCTGTGAGACCAGCCTCAGATTCCTAGGTTTCCTTTCAGGTTTACTGTATCCCTTGGACCTTCTTATTGACGATGAAACACAGATTTTGCATCGGAATTAAATACAAAAGGCAGAATGCCGACTTCAGTACATGAAGACTGACTCTTCTTACTGTCTATGTTTTGAACCTTTCCTGTGAGACCAGTTTTAGATTCCGATGCTTCATTTCAGGTTTACTGTATCCCTTGGACCTTCTTATTGACGATGAAACACAGGAATTGCATCGGAATTAAATACAAAATGCACAATGCCGACTTAAGTACAAGAAAACTGAGTCTTCTTACTGTCTATGCTTTGAATCTTTCCTGTGAGACCAGTTTTACATTCCGATGCTCTACTTCATTTTTACTGTATCCCTTGGACATTCTTATTCACGACAAAACACAGAAATGGCATCGGAATTAAATACAAAAGGCACAATGCCGACTGAAGTACAAGAGGACTGACTCTTCTTACATTCTATGATTTGAACCTTTCCTGTGAGACCAGTTCTAGTTTCCGAAGCTTCACTTCAGGTTTACTGTATCCCTTGGACCTTCTTTTTGACGATGAAACACAGTAATTGCATCCGAATTAAATTCAAAAGGCACAAATGCCGACTTATGTACAACGAGATTGTTTCTTCTTACTGACTATGATTTGAACTTTTCCTGTGAGACCAGTTTTAGATTACGATGCTTCACTTCAGGTTTACTGTATCCCTTGGACCTTCTTATTGACGATGAAACACAGAAATTGCATCGGAATTAAATACAAAAGCAAAATGCCGACTTAAGTACAAGAAGACAAACTCTTATTACTGTCAATAAGTTGAACCTCTCCTGTGAGACCAGTTTTAGCTTCCGATGCTTCACTTCAGGTTTACTGTATCCCTTGGACCTTCATGTTGACGATGAAACACACAAATTGATGTGTCGACAGAAGTGCCGACACAGTGTTATTTTGAGGGGGCCGATGGGCACGCTATCTATCGCAGACGGGCGTGAAGTCTGGAACAGGATGACTATTGAATGGTAGCAAGAAAAGTACGTAGCTGGAATATACTTAACTTTATTCACTCCTGGTGATACATCTCTCTCGACTATACTAATGCGACTCGTAAGATACATGCACTGTTACAATTGGCGCCTTGCTAGGTCGTAGCCATGGACTTAGCAGAAGGCTATTCTAACTGTCTCTCGGCAAATGAGAGGAAGGTCTCGTCCGTATTGTCGCTAGCAATGTCGTCGTACAACTGGGGCGAGTGCTCTATCGTATATCGGGACCTGCCTTGTGGTGGCGCTAGGTCTGCGATCACACAGTGGCGACACGCGGGTCCGACATGTACTAAAAGGACCGCGGCCGATTTAAGCTACCAACTAGCAAGTGTGGTGTCTGGCGGCGACACCACACAAATTGCATCGGAACTAAATACAAAAGGCACAATGCCGACTTAAGTACAAGATGACTAAATCTTCTTACTGTCTATGATTTGAACCTTTCCTGTGAGACCAGTTTTAGATTCTTATGCTTCATTTCAGGTATACTGTATCCCTTGGACCTTCTTATTGACGATGAAACACAGATATAGCGTCGGAGTTAAATACAAAAGGCACAATGCCGACTTAAGTACAAGATGACTGACTCTTCTTACTGTCTATGTTTTGATCCTTTCCTGTGAGACCAGTTTTACATTCCGATGTTTCATTTCAGGTTTACTGTGTGCCTTGGACCTTCTTATTGACGATGAAACACAGAAATTGCATCGGAATTAAATACAAAAGGCACAATGCCCACATAAAAACAAGACGACTGACTCCTCTTAATGTCTATGGTTTGAACCTTTCCCATGAGACCAGTTTTAGATTCAGATGCTTTACTTCAGGTTTACTCTATCCCTTGGACCTTCTTATTGACGATGAAATACAGAAATTGCATCGGAATTAAATACAAAAGGCACAATGCCGACTTAAGTACATGAAGACTGACTCTTCTTACTGTCTATGTTTTGAACGTTTCCTGTGAGACCAGTTTTAGATTCCGATGCTTTACTTCAGGTTTACTGTATCCCTTGGATCTGCTTATTGACGATGAAACACAAAATTGCATCGGAATTAAATACAAAAGGCACAATGCCGACTTAAGTACAAGATGACTGACTCTTCTTACTGTCTATGATTTGAACTTTTCCTGTGAAACCAGTTTTACATTCCGATGTTCTATTTCAGGTTTACTGTGTCCCTTGGACCTTATTATTGACGATGAAACACAGAAATTGCATCGGAATTAAATACAAAAAGCACAATGCCGACTTAAGTACAAGAAGACTGACACTCCTTACTGTCTATGTTTTGAACCTTGCCTGTGAGACCAGTTTTAATTTCCGATGCTTCACTTCAGGTTTACAGTATCCCTTGGACCTACTTATTGACGATGAAACACAAAAATTACATCGGAATTAAATACAAAAGGCACAATGCCGACTTAAGAACAAGATGACTCTGTCTTCTTACTGTCTATGATTTGAACCTTTCCTGTGAGACGAGTTTTAGATTCCGATGCCTTACTTCAGGCTTACTGTATCCCTTGGACCTTCTTATTTACGATGAGACACAGAAATTGCATCGGAATTAAATGCAAAAGGCACAATGCCGACTTTCGTACAAGGCGACTGACTCTCCTTACATTCTATGATTTGAACCTTTCATGTGAGACCAGTTCTAGATTCCGATGCTTTATTTCAGGTTTACTGTATCCCTTGGACCTTCTTATTGTCGATGAAACACAGATACTGCAACGGAATTAAATACAAAAGGCACAATGCCGACTCAACTACAAGAAGACTGACTCTTCTTACTGTCTATGCGTTGAACCTTTCCTGTGAGAGCAGTTTTACATTCCGATGCTTTACTTCAGTTTTACTGTATCCCTTGGACCTTCTTATTCACGATGATACACAGAAATGGCATCGGAATCAAATACAAAAGTCACAATGCCGACTTAAGTACAATAGGACTGACTCTCTTTACATTCTATGATTTGAACCTTTCCTGTGAGACCAGTTCTAGATTACGAAGCTTCACTTCAGGTTTACTATATCCCATGGACCTTCTTAATGACGATGAAACACAGATATTGCATCGGAATTAAATACAAAAGGCACAGTGCCGACTTCAGTACATGAAGACTGACACTTCTTAATGTCTATGTTTTGAACCTTTCCTGTGAGACCAGTTTTAGATTCCGATGCTTTACTTCAGGTTTACTGTATCTATGGGACCTTCTTATTTGCGATGACACACAGAAATTGCATCGGAATTAAATGCAAAAAGCACAATGCCGACTTTCGTACAAGACGACTAACTCTTCGTACATTCTATGATTTGAACCTTTCATGTGAGACCAGGTTTATATTCCGATGCTTCATTTCAGGTTTACTGTATCCCTTGGACCTTCTTATTGACGATGAAACACAGAAATTGCATCAGAATTAAATACAAAAGGCACAATGCCGACTCAAGTACAAGAAGACTGACTCTTCTTACTGTCTATGCTTTGACCTTTCCTGTGAGACCAGTTTTAGATTCCGAAGCTTCTCTTCAGGTTTACTGTATCCCTTGGACCTTCTTATTGATGATGAAACACAGTAATTGCGTCCGAATTAAATAGAAAAGGCACAATGCCGACTTAAGTACAAGAAGATTGACTCTTCTTACTGACTATAATTTGAACCTTTCCTGTGAGACCATTTTTAGATTACGATGCTTCACTTTAGGTTTACTGTATCCCTTGGACCTTCTTATTGACGATGAAGCACAGAAATTGAATTGGAATTAAATACAAATGGCACTATGCCGACTTCAGAACAAGAAGACTGACTCTTCTTGCTGTCTATATTTTGAACCTTTCCTGTTCGACCAGTTATAGATTCCGATGCTTCACTTCAGGTTTGCTGTATCCCTTGGACATTCATATTGACGATGAAACACAGAAATTGCATCGGAATTAAATACAAAAGTCAAAATGCCGACATAAGTACAAGAAGACTGACTCCTCTCACTGTCTATAATTTGAACTTTTCCTGTGAGACCACTTTTAGATTCCGATGCTTCACTTCAGGTTTACTGTATCCCTTAGACTTTCATGTTGACGATGAAACACACAAATTGCATCGGAACTAAATACAAAAGGCACAATGCCGACTTAAGTACGAGATGACTGAGTCTTCTTACTGTCTATGATTTGAACCTTTCCTGTTCGACCAGTTATAGATTCCGATGCTTTACTTCAGGTTTGCTGTATCCCTTGGACCTTCTTATTGACGATGAAACACAGAAATAGCATAGGAATTTAATACAAAAGGCACAATGCTGACTTAAGTACAAGAAGACTGACTCCTCTTACTGTCTATGTTTTGAACCAATCCGGTGAGACCAGTTTTGATTCCGGTGTTTCACTTTAGGTTTACTGTATCCCTTGGACCTTCTTATTGAAGATGAAACACCGAAATTGCATCGGAATTAAATACAAAAGTCAAAATGCCGACTTAAGTACGAGTAGACTGACTCTTCTTACTGTCTATAATTTGAACCTTTCCTGTGAGACCAGTTTTAGATTCCGATGCCTCACTTTAGGTTTACTGTATCCCTTGGACTTTCTTATTGACGATGAAACACAGAAATTTGTCGGAATTAAATACAAAAGGCACAATGCCCACTTAAAAACAAGAAGACTGACTCTTCTTACTGTTTATGTTTTGAACCTTTCCTGTGAGACCAGTTTTAGATTCGGTTGCTTTACTTCAGGTTTACTGTATCCCTTGGACCTTCTTATTGACGATGAAACACAGAAATTGCATCGGATTTAAATACAAAAGGCACAATGCGGACTTAAGTACAAGAGGACTGACTCTTCTTACATTCCATGATTTGAACCTTTCCTATGAGACCAGTTTTAACTTTCCGATGCTTCACCTCAGGTTTACTGTATCCCTTGGAATTGCTTATTGACGATGAAACACAGAAATTTCATCGGAATTAAGTACAAAACGCACAATTCCGACTTAAGTACAAGAAGACTGACTCTTCTTACTGTCTATGTTTTGAACCTTTCCTGTGAGACAAGTTTTAGATTCCTATGCTTCATTTCAGGTTTACTGTATCTCCTGGACCTTCTTATTGACTATGATACACAGAAATTGCATCGGAATTAAATACAAGAGGCACAATGCCGATTTAAGTACAAGAACACTGACTCTTCTTACTGTCTATGTTTTGAACCTTTCCTGTGAGACCGGTTTTAGATTCGGTTGCTTTACTTCAGGTTTACTGTATCCCTTGGAATTGCTTATTGACGATGAAACACAGAAATTTCATCGGAATTAAGTACAAAACGCACAATTCCGACTTAAGTACAAGAAGACTGATTCTTCTTACTGTCTATGTTTTGAAGGCTTCCTGTGAGACCAGTTTTGATTCCGGTGTTTCACTTCAGGTTTACTGTATCCCTTGGACCTTCTTATTGAAGATGGAACACAGAAATTGCATCAAAATTATATACAAAAGGCACAATGCCGACATAAGTACAAGAAGACTGACTCTTCTTACGGTCTATGTTTGAACCTTTCCTGTGAGACCAGTTTTAGATTCCGATGTTTCATTTCAGGTTTAATGTATGCCTTAGACCTTCTTATTGACGGTGAAACACAGAAATTGCATCGGAATTAAATACAAAAGGCACAATGCCGACTTAATTACAAGAAGACTGACTCTTCTTACTGTCTATATTTTGAACATTTCTTGTGAGACCAGTTAAGATTCTGATGCCTCACTTCAGGTTTACTGTATCCCTTAGACCTTCTTAATGACGATGAAACACAGAAATTGCGTCGGTATTAAATACAAAATGCACAATGCTGACTCAAAAACAAGAAGACTGACTCCACTTACTGTCTATGTTTTGAACCTTTCCTGTGAGATCAGTTTTAGATTCCGATGCTTTACTTCAGGTTTACTGTATCCCCTGGACCTTCTTATTGACGATGAAACACAGAAATTGCATCGGAAATATATACAAAGGGCACAATGCCAACATAAGTACAAGAAGACTGGCTCTTCTTACTGTCTATGATTTGAACCTTTCCTGTGAGACCAGTTTCAGATTCCTATGCTTCACTTCAAGTTTACTGTGTCCGTTGGACCTTCTTATTGACGATGAAACACAGAAATTGCATCGGAATTAATTACTAAACGCACAATGCCTACTTAAGTACAAGAGGACTGACTCTTCTTACGGTCTATACTTTGAACCGTTCCTCTGAGACCAATTTAAGAATCCGATGCTTCACTTCAGGTATACTGTATCCCTTGGAGCTTCATATTGACGATGAAACACAGAATTTCGATCGGAACTAAATACAAAAGGCACCATGCCGAATTAAGTACATGATGTCTGACTCATCTTACTGTCTATGTTTTGAACCTTCTCTATGAGACCTGTTTTAGATTCCTATGCTTCATTTAAGGTTTACTGTATCCCTTGGACTTTCGTATTGACGATGAAACATAGAAATTGCATCGGAATTAAAAAAAAAAGGCACAATGCCGACTTAAGTACAAGAAGACTGACTGTTCTTACCGTCTATGTTTTGAACCTTTACTGTGAGACCAGTTTTAGATTCCGATGCTTCACTTCAGGTTTACTGTATCCGTTGGACCTTCTTATTGACGATGAAACACAGAAATTGCATCGGAATTAAATACAAAAGTCAAAATGCCGACTTAAAGACATTAATACCGACTCTTCTTACTGTCTATGTTTTGATCCTTTCCTGTGAGACCTGTTTTAGATTCCTATGGTTCACTTCAGGTTTTACTGTATTTCTTGCACCTTCTAATTGGCGATGAAACACAGAAATTGCATCGGAAATAAATACAAAAGGCACAATGCCGACTTAAAGACAAGAACACTGACTCTTCTCACTGTCATTGTTTTGAACCTTTCCTGTGTGACCAGTTTTAGATTCCGACGCTTTACTTCAGGTTTACTGTATGCCTTGGACCTTCTTATTGACGATGAAACACTGAAAGTGCATCGGAATTAAATACAAAAGGCACAATGCCGACTTAAGTACAAGAAGACTGACTCTTCTTACCGTCTATGTTTTGAATCTTTACTGTGAGACCCGTTTTAATTTCCGATGCTTCACGTCAGGGTTACTGTATCCCTCCGACCCTCTTACTGACGATGAAACACAGAAATAGCATCGGAATTAAATACAAAAGTCAAAATGCCGACTTAAAAACCAGAAGACTGACTCTTGTTACTGTCTATGTTTTGAAGCTTTCCAGTGAGACCAGTTTTGATTCCGGTGCTTCACTTCAGGTTTACTGTACCCCTTGGACCTTCTTAGTGACGATGAAACACAGAAATTGCGTCGGAATGAAATACAAAAGGCACAATGAAAACATAAAAACAAGAATACTGAATGTTCTTACTGTCTGTGATTTGAACTTTCCTGTGAAACCATTTTTGATTGCGATGCTTCACTTCAGGTTTACTGAATCCCACAGACTTACTTATTGACGATGAAACACAGAATTTGCATCGAAATTAAATACAAAAATCACAATGCCGACTTAAAGACAAGAAGACCGACTCTCCTTACTGTCTATGTTATGAACCTTTCCTGTGTGAACAGTTTTAAATTCCGATGCTTTACTTCAGGTTTACTGTATGCCTTGGACCATCTTATTGACGATAAAACACAGAGAGTGCATCGGAATTAATTACAAATGGCACAATGCCGACTTAAGTACAAGAGGACTGACTCTTCTTACATTCCATGATTTGAACCTTTCCTGTGACACCAGTTTTAGATTCCGATGCTTCAGTTCAGGTTTACTGTATCCCTTGGACCTTCTCATTGACGATGAAACACAGAAATTGTGTCGGAATTAAATACAAAAGGCACAATGCCGACTTTAGTACAAGAAGACTGTCTCTTCTTACTGTCTATGTTTTGACCCTTTCCTGTGAGACCAGTTTTAGTTTTCGATGCTTCACTTCAGGTTTACTGTATCCCTTGGACCTTCTTATTGACGATGAAACACAGAAATTGCATCGGAATTAAATACAAAAGTCAAAAAGCCGACTTAAGTACAAGAAGACTGACTCTTCTTACTGTCTATGTTTTGAATCTTTAAGTGAGACCAGTTTTAGATTCCGATGCTTCACTTCAGGTTTACTGTATCCCTTGGACCTTTTTATTGACGTTGAAACACAGAAATAGCATCGGAATTAAATACAAAATGCACAATTCCGACTTAAGTACAAGAAGACTGACTCCTCTTACTGTCTATGTTTTGAAGATTTCCTGTGAGACCAGTTTCGATTCCGGTGCTTCACGTCAAGTTTACTGTATCCCTTGGACCTTCTTATTGACGTGAAACACAAACATTACATCGGAATTAAATACAAAAGCCACAATGCCGACTTAAGTACAAGGAGACTGACTCTTCTTACTGTCAATTATTTTAACCTTTCCTGTGAGACCAGCCTCAGATTCCTAGGTTTCCTTTCAGGTTTACTGTATCCCTTGGACCTTCTTATTGACGATGAAACACAGATTTTGCATCGGAATTAAATACAAAAGGCAGAATGCCGACTTCAGTACATGAAGACTGACTCTTCTTACTGTCTATGTTTTGAACCTTTCCTGTGAGACCAGTTTTAGATTCCGATGCTTCATTTCAGGTTTACTGTATCCCTTGGACCTTCTTATTGACGATGAAACACAGGAATTGCATCGGAATTAAATACAAAATGCACAATGCCGACTTAAGTACAAGAAAACTGAGTCTTCTTACTGTCTAGGCTTTGAATCTTTCCTGTGAGACCAGTTTTACATTCCGATGCTCTACTTCATTTTTACTGTATCCCTTGGACATTCTTATTCACGACAAAACACAGAAATGGCATCGGAATTAAATACAAAAGGCACAATGCCGACTGAAGTACAAGAGGACTGACTCTTCTTACATTCTATGATTTGAACCTTTCCTGTGAGACCAGTTCTAGTTTCCGAAGCTTCACTTCAGGTTTACTGTATCCCTTGGACCTTCTTTTTGACGATGAAACACAGTAATTGCATCCGAATTAAATTCAAAAGGCACAAATGCCGACTTATGTACAACAAGATTGTTTCTTCTTACTGACTATGATTTGAACTTTTCCTGTGAGACCATTTTTAGATTACGATGCTTCACTTCAGGTTTACTGTATCCCTTGGACCTTCTTATTGACGATGAAACACAGAAATTGCATCGGAATTAAATACAAAAGCAAAATGCCGACTTAAGTACAAGAAGACAAACTCTTATTACTGTCAATAAGTTGAACCTCTCCTGTGAGACCAGTTTTAGCTTCCGATGCTTCACTTCAGGTTTACTGTATCCCTTGGACCTTCATGTTGACGATGAAACACACAAATTGATGTGTCGACAGAAGTGCCGACACAGTGTTATTTTGAGGGGGCCGATGGGCACGCTATCTATCACAGACGGGCGTGAAGTCTGGAACAGGATGACTATTGAATGGTAGCAAGAAAAGTACGTAGCTGGAATATACTTAACTTTATTCACTCCTGGTGATACATCTCTCTCGACTATACTAATGCGACTCGTAAGATACATGCACTGTTACAATTGGCGCCTTGCTAGGTCGTAGCCATGGACTTAGCAGAAGGCTATTCTAACTGTCTCTCGGCAAATGAGAGGAAGGTCTCGTCCGTATTGTCGCTAGCAATGTCGTCGTACAACTGGGGCGAGTGCTCTATCGTATATCGGGACCTGCCTTGTGGTGGCGCTAGGTCTGCGATCACACAGTGGCGACACGCGGGTCCGACATGTACTAAAAGGACCGCGGCCGATTTAAGCTACCAACTAGCAAGTGTGGTGTCTGGCGGCGACACCACACAAATTGCATCGGAACTAAATACAAAAGGCACAATGCCGACTTAAGTACAAGATGACTAAATCTTCTTACTGTCTATGATTTGAACCTTTCCTGTGAGACCAGTTTTAGATTCTTATGCTTCATTTCAGGTATACTGTATCCCTTGGACCTTCTTATTGACGATGAAACACAGATATAGCGTCGGAGTTAAATACAAAAGGCACAATGCCGACTTAAGTACAAGATGACTGACTCTTCTTACTGTCTATGTTTTGATCCTTTCCTGTGAGACCAGTTTTACATTCCGATGTTTCATTTCAGGTTTACTGTGTGCCTTGGACCTTCTTATTGACGATGAAACACAGAAATTGCATCGGAATTAAATACAAAAGGCACAATGCCCACATAATAACAAGACGACTGACTCCTCTTAATGTCTATGGTTTGAACCTTTCCCATGAGACCAGTTTTAGATTCAGATGCTTTACTTCAGGTTTACTCTATCCCTTGGACCTTCTTATTGACGATGAAATACAGAAATTGCATCGGAATTAAATACAAAAGGCACAATGCCGACTTAAGTACATGAAGACTGACTCTTCTTACTGTCTATGTTTTGAACGTTTCCTGTGAGACCAGTTTTAGATTCCGATGCTTTACTTCAGGTTTACTGTATCCCTTGGATCTGCTTATTGACGATGAAACACAAAATTGCATCGGAATTAAATACAAAAGGCACAATGCCGACTTAAGTACAAGATGACTGACTCTTCTTACTGTCTATGATTTGAACTTTTCCTGTGAAACCAGTTTTACATTCCGATGTTCTATTTCAGGTTTACTGTGTCCCTTGGACCTTATTATTGACGATGAAACACAGAAATTGCATCGGAATTAAATACAAAAAGCACAATGCCGACTTAAGGACAAGAAGACTGACACTCCTTACTGTCTATGTTTTGAACCTTGCCTGTGAGACCAGTTTTAATTTCCGATGCTTCACTTCAGGTTTACAGTATCCCTTGGACCTACTTATTGACGATGAAACACAAAAATTACATCGGAATTAAATACAAAAGGCACAATGCCGACTTAAGAACAAGATGACTCTGTCTTCTTACTGTCTATGATTTGAACCTTTCCTGTGAGACGAGTTTTAGATTCCGATGCCTTACTTCAGGCTTACTGTATCCCTTGGACCTTCTTATTTACGATGAGACACAGAAATTGCATCGGAATTAAATGCAAAAGGCACAATGCCGACTTTCGTACAAGGCGACTGACTCTCCTTACATTCTATGATTTGAACCTTTCATGTGAGACCAGTTCTAGATTCCGATGCTTTATTTCAGGTTTACTGTATCCCTTGGACCTTCTTATTGTCGATGAAACACAGATACTGCAACGGAATTAAATACAAAAGGCACAATGCCGACTCAACTACAAGAAGACTGACTCTTCTTACTGTCTATGCGTTGAACCTTTCCTGTGAGAGCAGTTTTACATTCCGATGCTTTACTTCAGTTTTACTGTATCCCTTGGACCTTCTTATTCACGATGAAACACAGAAATGGCATCGGAATCAAATACAAAAGTCACAATGCCGACTTAAGTACAATAGGACTGACTCTCTTTACATTCTATGATTTGAACCTTTCCTGTGAGACCAGTTCTAGATTACGAAGCTTCACTTCAGGTTTACTATATCCCATGGACCTTCTTAATGACGATGAAACACAGATATTGCATCGGAATTAAATACAAAAGGCACAGTGCCGACTTCAGTACATGAAGACTGACACTTCTTAATGTCTATGTTTTGAACCTTTCCTGTGAGACCAGTTTTAGATTCCGATGCTTTACTTCGGGTTTACTGTATCTATGGGACCTTCTTATTTGCGATGACACACAGAAATTGCATCGGAATTAAATGCAAAAAGCACAATGCCGACTTTCGTACAAGACGACTAACTCTTCGTACATTCTATGATTTGAACCTTTCATGTGAGACCAGGTTTATATTCCGATGCTTCATTTCAGGTTTACTGTATCCCTTGGACCTTCTTATTGACGATGAAACACAGAAATTGCATCAGAATTAAATACAAAAGGCACAATGCCGACTCAAGTACAAGAAGACTGACTCTTCTTACTGTCTATGCTTTGAACCTTTCCTGTGAGACCAGTTTTAGATTCCGAAGCTTCTCTTCAGGTTTACTGTATCCCTTGGACCTTCTTATTGATGATGAAACACAGTAATTGCGTCCGAATTAAATAGAAAAGGCACAATGCCGACTTAAGTACAAGAAGATTGACTCTTCTTACTGACTGTGTTTTGAACCTTTCCTGTGAGACCATTTTTAGATTACGATGCTTCACTTTAGGTTTACTGTATCCCTTGGACCTTCTTATTGACGATGAAGCACAGAAATTGAATTGGAATTAAATACAAATGGCACTATGCCGACTTCAGAACAAGAAGACTGACTCTTCTTGCTGTCTATATTTTGAACCTTTCCTGTTCGACCAGTTATAGATTCCGATGCTTCACTTCAGGTTTGCTGTATCCCTTGGACCTTCATATTGACGATGAAACACAGAAATTGCATCGGAATTAAATACAAAAGTCAAAATGCCGACATAAGTACAAGAAGACTGACTCTTCTCACTGTCTATAATTTGAACTTTTCCTGTGAGACCACTTTTAGATTCCGATGCTTCACTTCAGGTTTACTGTATCCCTTAGACTTTCATGTTGACGATGAAACACACAAATTGCATCGGAACTAAATACAAAAGGCACAATGCCGACGTAAGTACGAGATGACTGAGTCTTCTTACTGTCTATGATTTGAACCTTTCCTGTTCGACCAGTTATAGATTCCGATGCTTTACTTCAGGTTTGCTGTATCCCTTGGACCTTCTTATTGACGATGAAACACAGAAATTGCATCGGATTTAAATACAAAAGGCACAATGCGGACTTAAGTACAAGAGGACTGACTCTTCTTACATTCCATGATTTGAACCTTTCCTATGAGACCAGTTTTAACTTTCCGATGCTTCACCTCAGGTTTACTGTATCCCTTGGAATTGCTTATTGACGATGAAACACAGAAATTTCATCGGAATTAAGTACAAAACGCACAATTCCGACTTAAGTACAAGAAGACTGACTCTTCTTACTGTCTATGTTTTGAAGGTTTCCTGTGAGACCAGTTTTGATTCCGGTGTTTCACTTCAGGTTTACTGTATCCCTTGGACCTTCTTATTGAAGATGGAACACAGAAATTGCATCAAAATTATATACAAAAGGCACAATGCCGACATAAGTACAAGAAGACTGACTCTTCTTACGGTCTATGTTTGAACCTTTAATGTGAGACCAGTTTTAGATTCCGATGTTTCATTTCAGGTTTAATGTATGCCTTAGACCTTCTTATTGACGGTGAAACACAGTAATTGCATCGGAATTAAATACAAAAGGCACAATGCCGATTTAATTACAAGAAGACTGACTCTTCTTACTGTCTATATTTTGAACATTTCTTGTGAGACCAGTTTAGATTCTGATGCCTCACTTCAGGTTTACTGTATCCCTTAGACCTTCTTAATGACGATGAAACACAGAAATTGCGTCGGTATTAAATACAAAATGCACAATGCTGACTCAAAAACAAGAAGACTGACTCCACTTACTGTCTATGTTTTGAACCTTTCCTGTGAGATCACTTTTAGATTCCGATGCTTCACTTCAAGTTTACTGTGTCCGTTGGACCTTCTTATTGACGATGAAACACAGAAATTGCATCGGAATTAATTACTAAACGCACAATGCCTACTTAAGTACAAGAGGACTGACTCTTCTTACGGTCTATACTTTGAACCGTTCCTCTGAGACCAATTTAAGAATCCGATGCTTCACTTCAGGTATACTGTATCCCTTGGAGCTTCATATTGACGATGAAACAAAGAATTTCGATCGGAACTAAATACAAAAGGCACCATGCCGAATTAAGTACATGATGTCTGACTCATCTTACTGTCTATGTTTTGAACCTTCCCTATGAGACCTGTTTTAGATTCCTATGCTTCATTTAAGGTTTACTGTATCCCTTGGACTTTCGTATTGACGATGAAACATAGAAATTGCATCGGAATTAAAAAAAAAGGCACAATGCCGACTTAAGTACAAGAAGACTGTCTCTTCTTACCGTCTATGTTTTGAACCTTTACTGTGAGACCAGTTTTAGATTCCGATGCTTCACTTCAGGTTTACTGTATCCGTTGGACTTTCTTATTGACGATGAAACACAGAAATTGCATCGGAATTAAATACAAAAGTGAAAATGCCGACTTAAAGACATTAATACCGACTCTTCTTACTGTCTATGTTTTGATCCTTTCCCGTGAGACCGGTTTTAGATTCCTATGGTTCACTTCAGGTTTACTGTATCCCTTGCACCTTCTAATTGGCGATGAAACACAGAAATTGCATCGGAAATAAATACAAAAGGCACAATGCCGACTTAAAGACAAGAACACTGACTCTTCTTACCGTCTATGTTTTGAATCTTTACTGTGAGACCCGTTTTAGTTTCCGATGCTTCACGTCAGGGTTACTGTATCCCTCCGACCCTCTTACTGACGATGAAACACAGAAATAGCATCGGAATTAAATACAAAAGTCAAAATGCCGACTTAAAAACCAGAAGACTGACTCTTCTTACTGTCTATGTTTTGAAGCTTTCCAGTGAGACCAGTTTTGATTCCGGTGCATCACTTCAGGTTTACTGTACCCCTTGGACCTTCTTAGTGACGATGAAACACAGAAATTGCGTCGGAATGAAATACAAAAGGCACAATGAAAACATAAAAACAAGAATACTGACTGTTCTTACTGTCTGTGATTTGAACTTTCCTGTGAAACCATTTTTGATTGCGATGCTTCACTTCAGGTTTACTGAATCCCACAGACTTACTTATTGACGATGAAACACAGAATTTGCATCGAAATTAAATACAAAAGGCACAATGCCGACTTAAAGACAAGAAGACCGACTCTCCTTACTGTCTATGTTATGAACCTTTCCTGTGTGAACAGTTTTAAATTAAGATCCTTTACTTCAGGTTTACTGTATGCCTTGGACCAATTTATTGACAATAAAACACAGAGAGTGCATCGGAATTAAATACAAATGGCACAATGCCGACTTCAGTACAAGAGGACTGACTCTTCTTACATTCCATGATTTGAACCTTTCCTGTGACACCAGTTTTAGATTCCGATGCTTCAGTTCAGGTTTAGTGTATCCCTTGGACCTTCTCATTGACGATGAAACACAGAAATTGTGTCGGAATTAAATTCAAAAGGCACAATGCCGACTTTAGTACAAGAAGACTGTCTCTTCTTACTGTCTATGTTTTGACCCTTTCCTGTGAGACCAGTTTTAGTTTTCGATGCTTCACTTCAGGTTTACTGTATCCCTTGGACCTTCTTATTGACGATGAAACACAGAAATTGCATCGGAATTAAATACAAAAGTCAAAAAGCCGACTTAAGTACAAGAAGACTGACTCTTCTTACTGTCTATGTTTTGAATCTTTAAGTGAGACCAGTTTTAGATTCCGATGCTTCACTTCAGGTTTACTGTATCCCTTGGACCTTTTTATTGACGTTGAAACACAGAAATAGCATCGGAATTAAATACAAAATGCACAATTCCGACTTAAGTACAAGAAGACTGACTCCTCTTACTGTCTATGTTTTGAAGATTTCCTGTGAGACCAGTTTCGATTCCGGTGCTTCACGTCAAGTTTACTGTATCCCTTGGACCTTCTTATTGACGTGAAACACAAACATTACATCGGAATTAAATACAAAAGCCACAATGCCGACTTAAGTACAAGGAGACTGACTCTTCTTACTGTCAATTATTTTAACCTTTCCTGTGAGACCAGCCTCAGATTCCTAGGTTTCCTTTCAGGTTTACTGTATCCCTTGGACCTTCTTATTGACGATGAAACACAGATTTTGCATCGGAATTAAATACAAAAGGCAGAATGCCGACTTCAGTACATGAAGACTGACTCTTCTTACTGTCTATGTTTTGAACCTTTCCTGTGAGACCAGTTTTAGGTTCCGATGCTTCATTTCAGGTTTACTGTATCCCTTGGACCTTCTTATTGACGATGAAACACAGGAATTGCATCGGAATTAAATACAAAATGCACAATGCCGACTTAAGTACAAGAAGACTGAGTCTTCTTACTGTCTATGCTTTGAATCTTTCCTGTGAGACCAGTTTTACATTCCGATGCTTTACTTCATTTTTACTGTATCCCTTGGACATTCTTATTCACGACAAAACACAGAAATGGCATCGGAATTAAATACAAAAGGCACAATGCCGACTGAAGTACAAGAGGACTGACTCTTCTTACATTCTATGATTTGAACCTTTCCTGTGAGACCAGTTCTAGTTTCCGAAGCTTCACTTCAGGTTTACTGTATCCCTTGGACCTTCTTTTTGACGATGAAACACAGTAATTGCATCCGAATTAAATTCAAAAGGCACAAATGCCGAGTTATGTACAACGAGATTGTTTCTTCTTACTGACTATGATTTGAACTTTGCCTGTGAGACCATTTTTAGATTACGATGCTTCACTTCAGGTTTACTGTATCCCTTGGACCTTCTTATTGACGATGAAACACAGAAATTGCATCGGAATTAAATACAAAAGCAAAATGCCGACTTAAGTACAAGAAGACAAACTCTTCTTACTGTCAATAAGTTGAACCTCTCCTGTGAGACCAGTTTTAGCTTCCGATGCTTCACTTCAGGTTTACTGTATCCCTTGGACCTTCATGTTGACGATGAAACACACAAATTGATGTGTCGACAGAAGTGCCGACACAGTGTTATTTTCAGGGGGCCGATGGGCACGCTATCTATCGCAGACGGGCGTGAAGTCTGGAACAGGATGACTATTGAATGGTAGCAAGAAAAGCACGTAGCTGGAATATACTTAACTTTATTCACTCCTGGTGATACATCTCTCTCGACTATACTAATGCGACTCGTAAGATACATGCACTGTTACAATTGGCGCCTTGCTAGGTCGTAGCCATGGACTTAGCAGAAGGCTATTCTAACTGTCTCTCGGCAAATGAGAGGAAGGCCTCGTCCGTATTGTCGCTAGCAATGTCGTCGTACAACTGGGGCGAGTGCTCTATCGTATATCGGGACCTGCCTTGTGGTGGCGCTAGGTCTGCGATGACACAGTGGCGACACGCGGGTCCGACATGTACTAAAAGGACCGCGGCCGATTTAAGCTACCAACTAGCAAGTGTGGTGTCTGGCGGTGACACCACACAAATTGCATCGGAACTAAATACAAAAGGCACAATGCCGACTTAAGTACAAGATGACTAAATCTTCTTACTGTCTATGATTTGAACCTTTCCTGTGAGACCAGTTTTAAATTCTTATGCTTCATTTCAGGTATACTGTATCCCTTGGACCTTCTTATTGACGATGAAACACAGATATAGCGTCGGAGTTAAATACAAAAGGCACAATGCCGACTTAAGTACAAGATGACTGACTCTTCTTACTGTCTATGTTTTGAACCTTTCCTGCGAGACCAGTTGTACATTCAGATGTTTCATTTCAGGTTTACTGTGTCCCTTGGACCTTCTTATTGACGATGAAACACAGAAATTGCATCGGAATTAAATACAAAAGGCACAATGACAACATAAAAACAAGACGACTGACTATTCTTAATGTCTATGGTTTGAACCTTTCCCATGAGACCAGTTTTAGATTCAGATGCTTTACTTCAGGTTTACTGTATCCCTTGGACCTTCTTATTGACGATGAAACACAAAATTGCATCGGAATTAAATACAAAAGGCACAATGCCGACTTAAGTACAAGATGACTGACTCTTCTTACTGTCTATGATTTGAACCTTTCCTGTGAAACCAGTTTTACATTCCGATGTTCCATTTCAGGTTTACTGTGTCCCTTGGACCTTATTATTGACGATGAAACACAGAAATTGCATCGGAATTAAATACAAAAAGCACAATGCCGACTTAAGTACAAGAAGACTGACACTCCTTACTGTCTATGTTTTGAACCTTGCCTGTGAGACCAGTTTTAATTTCCGATGCTTCACTTCAGGTTTACAGTATCCCTTGGACCTACTTATTGACGATGAAACACAAAAATTACATCGGAATTAAATACAAAAGGCACAATGCCGACTTAAGGACAAGATGACTCTGTCTTCTTACTGTCTATGATTTGAACCTTTCCTGTGAGACGAGTTTTAGATTCCGATGCCTTACTTCAGGCTTACTGTATCCCTTGGACCTTCTTATTTACGATGAGACACAGAAATTGCATCGGAATTAAATGCAAAAGGCACAATGCCGACTTTCGTACAAGACGACTGACTCTCCTTACATTCTATGATTTGAACCTTTCATGTGAGACCAGTTCTAGATTCCGATGCTTTATTTCAGGTTTACTGTATCCCTTGGACCTTCTTATTGTCGATGAAACACAGATATTGCATCGGAATTAAATACAAAAAGCACAATGCCGACTCAACTACAAGAAGACTGACTCTTCTTACTGTCTATGCGTTGAACCTTTCCTGTGAGAGCAGTTTTACATTCCGATGCTTTACTTCAGGTTTACTGTATCCCTTGGACCTTTTTATTCACGATGAAACACAGAAATGGCATCGGAATCAAATACAAAAGTCACAATGCCGACTTAAGTACAATAGGACTGACTCTTTTTACATTCTATGATTTGAACCTTTCCTGTGAGACCAGTTCTAGATTCCGAAGCTTCACTTCAGGTTTACTATATCCCATGGACCTTCTTAATGACGATGAAACACAGATATTGCATCGAAATTAAATACAAAAGGCACAATGCCGACTTCAGTACATGAAGACTGACACTTCTTAATGTCTATGTTTTGAACCTTTCCTGTGAGACCAGTTTTAGATTCCGATGCTTTACTTCAGGTTTACTGTATCTATTGGACCTTCTTATTTGCGATGAGACACAGAAATTGCATCGGAATTAAATGCAAAAGGCACAATGCCGACTTTCGTACAAGACGACTAACTCTTCTTACATTCTATGATTTGAACCTTTCATGTGAGACCAGGTTTAGATTCCGATGCTTCATTTCAGGTTTACTGTATCCCTTGGACCTTCTTATCGACGATGAAACACAGATATTGCATCGGAATTAAATACAAAAGGCACTATGCCGGCTTCAGAACAAGAAGACTGACTCTTCTTGCTGTCCATTTTTAAAAACCTTTCCTGTGAGACCAGTTATAGATTCCGATGCTTCACTTCAGGTTTGCTGTATCCCTTGGACCTTCTTATTGACGATCAAACAAAAAAATTGCATCGGAATTAAATAATAAATGAACAATACCGACTTAAGTACAAGAAGACTGACTCTTCTTACTGTCGACGATTTCAACGATTCCTGTGAGACGAGTTTCAGATTCCTATGTTTAGTTTCAGATTTACTGTATCCCTTGGACCTTCTTATTGAAGATGAAACACAGAGATTGCATCGGAATTAAATGCAAAAGGCACAATGCCGGCTTTCGTTCAAGACGACTGACTCTTCTTACATTCTATGATTTGAACCTTTCATGTGAGACCAGTTTTAGATTCAGATGCTTCATTTCCGGTTTACTGTATCCCTTGGACCTTCTTATTGACGATGAAACACAGAAATTGCATCAGAATTAAATACAAAAGGCACAATGCCGACTCAAGTACAAGAAGACTGACTCTTCTTACTGTCTATGATTTGAACCTTTCCTGTGAGACCAGTTTTAGATTCCGAAGCTTCTCTTCAGGTTTACTGTATCCCTTGGACCTTCTTATTGATGATGAAACACAGTAATTGCATCCGAATTAAATAGAAAAGGCACAATGCCGACTTAAGTACAAGAAGATTGACTCTTCTTACTGACTATGTTTTGAACCTTTCCTGTGAGACCATTTTTAGATTACGATGCTTCACTTTAGGTTTACTGTATCCCTTGGACCTTCTTATTGACGATGAAGCACCGAAATTGAATTGGAATTAAATACAAATGGCACTATGCCGACATCAGAACAAGAAGACTGACTCTTCTTGCTGTCTATATTTTGAACCTTTCCTGTTCGACCAGTTATAGATTCCGATGCTTCACTTCAGGTTTGCTGTATCCCTTGGACCTTCATATTGACGATGAAACACAGAAATTGCATCGGAATTAAATACAAAAGTCAAAATGCCGACATAAGTACAAGAAGACTGACTCTTCTCACTGTCTATAATTTGAACTTATCCTGTGAGACCACTTTTAGATTCCGATGCTTCACTTCAGGTTTACTGTATCCCTTAGACTTTCATGTTGACGATGAAACACACAAATTGCATCGGAACTAAATACAAAAGGCACAATGCCGACTAAAGTACGAGATGACTGGGTCTTCTTACTGTCTATGATTTGAACCTTTCCTGTTCGACCAGTTATAGATTCCGATGCTTCACTTCAGGTTTGCTGTATCCCTTGGACCTTCTTATTGACGATGAAACACAGAAATAGCATAGGAATTTAATACAAAAGGCACAATGCTGACTTAAGTACAAGAAGACTGACTCCTCTTACTGTCTATGTTTTGAACCAATCCGGTGAGACCAGTTTTGATTCCGGGGTCTCACTTCAGGTTTACTGTATCCCTTGGACCATCTTATTGAAGATGAAACACCGAAATTGCATCGGAATTAAATACAAAAGTCAAAATGCCGACTTAAGTACGAGTAGACTGACTCTTCTTACTGTCTATAATTTGAACCTTTCCTGTGAGACCAGTTTTAGATTCCGATGCCTCACTTTAGGTTTACTGTATCCCTTGGACTTTCTTATTGACGATGAAACACAGAAATTTGTCGGAATTAAATACAAAAGTCACAATGCCCACTTAAAAACAAGAAGACTGACTCTTCTTACTGTTTATGTTTTGAACCTTTCCTGTGAGACCAGTTTTAGATTCGGTTGCTTTACTTCAGGTTTACTGTATCCCTTGGACCTTCTTATTGACGATGAAACACAGAAATTGCATCGGATTAAAATGCAAAAGGCACAATGCGGACTTAAGTACAAGAGGGTTGACTCTTCTTACATTCCATGATTTGAACCTTTCCTATGAGACCAGTTTTAACTTTCCGATGCTTCACCTCAGGTTTACTGTATCCCTTAGAATTGCTTATTGACGATGAAACACAGAAATTTCATCGGAATTAAGTACAAAACGCACAATTCCGACTTAAGTACAAGAAGACTGACTCCTCTTACTGTCTATGTTTTGAAGGTTTCCTGTGAGACCAGTTTTGATTCCGGTGTTTCACTTCAGGTTTGCTGTATCCCTTGGACATTCTTATTGAAGATGGAACACAGAAATTGCATCAAAATTATATACAAAAGGCACAATGCCGACTTAAGTACAACTAGACTGACTCTTCTTTGTGTCTATATTTTGAACCTTTCCTGTGAGACCAGTTATAGATTCCGATGCTTCACTTCAGGTTTACTGTATCCCTTGGACTTTCATAATGACGATGAAACACAGAAATTCGATCGGAATTAAATACAAAAGGCACAATGCCGACTTAAGTACAAGATGACTGAGTCTTCTTACTGTCTATAATTTGAACGTTTCCTGTGAGACCATTTTTAGATTCCTATGCTTCATTTCAGGTTTACTGTATCCCTTGGGCCTTCTTATTGACGATGAAGCACAGAAATGGCATCGGAATTAAATACAAAAGGCACGATGCCCACTTAAGTACTAGAAGACTGTCTCTTCTTACTGTCTATGCTTTGAACCTTTCCTGTCAGACCAGTTTTACATTCCGATGCTGTATTTCATTTTTACTCTATCCCTTGGACCTTCTTATTCACGACGAAAAACAGAAATGGCATCGGAATTAAATACAAAAGGCACAATGCCGACTTAAGTACAAGAGGACTGACTCTTCTTACATTCTATGAATTGAACCTTTCCTGTGAGACCTGTTTTAGATTCCGAAGTTTCACTTCAAGTTTACTGTATCCTTTGGACCTTCTTATTGACGATGAAACACAGTAATTGCATCCGAATTAAATACAAAAGGCACAATGCCGACTTAAGTACAAGAAGACTGACTCTTCTTTCTGTCAATGTTTTGCACCATTCCTGTGAGACCAGTTTTTGATTCCGATGATTTACTTCAGGTTTACTGTATCCCTTGGACCTTCTTATTGATGATGAAACACAGAAATTGCATCGGAATTAAATACAAAATGCACAATGCCGACTTAAGTACAAGAAGGCATACTCTTTTTACTGCCTATGTTTTGACGCTTTCCTGTGAGACCAGTTTTGATTCCGGTGCTTCACGTCAGGTTTGCTGTATCCCTTGGACCTTCTTATTGACGTGAAACACAAAAATTACATCGGAATTAAATACAAACGCCACAATGCCGACATAACTACAATGAGTCTGACTCTTCTTACTGTCTATGATTTGAACCATTCCTGTTAGATCAGCCTCAGATTCGTAGGTTTTCTTTTCAGGTTTACTGTATCCCTTGGACCTTCTTATTGACGATGAAACACAGATATTGCATCGGAATGAAATACAAAAGGCACAATTCCGACTTAAGTACAAGAAGACTGTCTCTTCTTACTGTCTATGTTTTGAACGTTTCCTGTGAGACCAGTTTTGGATTCCGATGCTTTACTTCAGGTTTACTGTATATCTTGGACCTTCTTATTGACGATGAAGAACAAAAATTGCATTGGAATAAATACTGAATGAAGAATGCCGACTTAAGTACAAGAAGACTGAATCTTCTTACTGTCTATATTTTGATGCATTCCTGTGAGACCAGTTTTGATTCCGGTGCTTCACTTCAGGTTTACTGTACCCCTTGGACATTCTTATTGACGATGAAACACAGAAATTACATCGCAATTAAATACAAAAGGCGCAATGACGACCTGAGTACAAGAAGACTGACTCTTCTTACTGTCTATGATTTGAACCTTTCCTGTGAGACCAGTTTTAGATTCCGATGATTTACTTCAGGTTTAATATATCCCTTGGACCTTCTTATTTACGATGAGACACAGAAATTGCATCGGAATTAAATGCAAAAGGCACAATGTTGCCTTTCGTACAAGACGACTGACTCATCTTACATTCTATGATTTGAACCTTTCATGTGAGACCAGTTTTAGATTCCGATGCTTCATTTTAGGTTTACTGTATCCTTTGGACCTTCTTATTGACGATGAAACGCAGAAATTGCACCGGAATTAAATACAAAATTCAAAATGCCGACTTCAGTACAAGTAGACTGTTTTTTCTTACTGTCTGTGCTTTTAACCTTTCCTGTGAGTCCAGTTTTAGATTCTTATGCTTCATTTCAGGTATACTGTATCCCTTGGATCTTCTTATTGACGATGAAACACAGAAATAGCATCGGAATTAAATACAAAAGGCACAATGCTGACTTAAGTACAAGAGGACTGACTCATCTTACATTCTATGATTTGAACCTTTCCTGTGAGACCAGTTTTAAGATTCCGATGCTTCACATCAGGTTTACTGTATCCCTTGGACCTTCTTGTTGACGTTGAAACACAGAAATTGATTTGGAATTAAATAAAAATGGGACTATGCCGACCCAGAACAAGAAGACTCACTCTTCTCACTGTCTATAATTTGAACTTTTCTTGTGAGACAAGTTTTAGATTCCGATGCTTCACTTCAGGTTTACTGTATCCCTTGGACCTTCATGTTGACGATGAAATACACATATTGCATCGGAACTAAATACAAAAGGCACAATGCCGACTTAAGTACAAGATGACTGAGTCTTCCTACTGTCTATGATTTGAAGCTTTCCTCTGAGACCAGTTTTAGATTCTTATGCTTCATTTCAGGTATTCTGTATCCCTTGGATCTTCTTATTGACGATGAAACACAGAAATAGCATCGGAATTAAATACAAAAGGCACAATGCTGACTTAAGTACAAGAGGACTGACTCATCTTACATTCTATGATTTGAACCTTTCCTGTGAGACCAGTTTTAAGATTCCGATGCTTCACTTCAGGTTTACTGTATCCCTTGGAATTGCTTATTGACGATGAAACACAGAAACAGCATCGGAATTTAATACAAAAAGCACTATGCCGACGTAAGTACAAGATGACTGACTCTTCTTACAGTCTATGTTTTGAACGTTTCTTGTGAGACCAGTTTCAGATTCCGATGCTTCATTTCTGGTTTACCTTATCCCTTGGACCTTCTTATTGACGATGAAACACAGAAATTGCATCGGAATTAGGTACAAAACGCACAATTCCGACGTAAGTACAAGAAGTCTGCCTCTTCTTACTGTCTTTGTTTTGAATGGTTGCTGTGAGACCAGTTTTGATTCCGGTGTTTCACTTCAGGTTTACTGTATCCCTTGTACCTTCTTATTGAAGATGAAACACAGAAATTGCATCATAAACAAATGCAAAAGGCACAATGCCGACTTAAGTACAAGAAGACTGACTCTTCTTAGTGTCTATATTTTGAACCTTTCCTGTGAGACCAGTTATAGATTCCGATGCTTCACTTCAGGTTTACTGTATCCCTTGGACTTTCATAATGACGATGAAACACAGAAATTACATCGGAATTAAATACAAAAGTCAAAATGCCGATTTAAGTACAAGAAGACTGACTCTTCATACTGTCTATAATTTAAACCTTTCCCGTGAGACCAGTTTTAGATTACGGTGCTTCACTTCAGGTTTAGTGTATCCCTTGGACCTTCATATTGACGATGAAACACAGAAATTCTATCGGAATTAAATACAAAAGGCACATTGCCGACTTAAGTACAAGATGACTGAGTCTTCTTACTGTCTATGAATTGAACCTTTCCTGTGAGACCATTTTTAGATTCCTATGCTTCATTTCAGGTTTACTGTATCCCTTGGACCTTCTTATTGACGATGAAACAAAGAAATTGCATCGGAATTAAATACTAATGGCACAATGCCGTCTTAAGAACAAGAAGACTGACTAATCTTACTGTCTATGTTTTGAACCATTCCTGTGAGACCCCATTTGATTCCGATGCTTCACTTCAGGTTGACGGTATCCCTTGGACTTTCTTATTGACGATGAAACACAGAAATTTGGCCGGAATTAAATACATACGGCACAATGCCCACTTAAAAACAAAAAGACTGACTCTTCGTACTGTCTGTGTTTTGAACCTTTCCTGTGATCTCAGTTTAAGATTCCGATGCTTTACTTCAGGTTTACTGTATCCCTTGGACGTTCTTATTGACGATGAAACACAGAAATTGCATCGGAATTAATTACAAAGGGCACAATGCGGAATTAAGTACAAGAAGACTGACTCTTCTTACATTCCGTGATTTGAACCTTTCCTGTGAGACCAGTTTTAGATTCCGATGCTTCACTTCAGGTTTACTGTATTCCTTGGACCTGCTTATTGACGATGAAACACAGAAATTGCACCGGAATTAATTACAAAAGGCACATTGCCGACTTAAGTACAAGAAGACTGGCACTTCTTACTGTCTGTGGTTTGAATCTTTCCTGTGAGACCAGTTATAAATTCCGATGCTTCATTTCAGGTTTAATGTATCCCTTGGACCTCCTTATTGACGATGAAACACAGAAATTGCATCGCAATTAAATACAAAATGCACAATGCCGACTTAAGTACAAGAAGACTCACTCTTCTTATTGTCTATGTTTTAAAGCTTTCGTGAGAGACCAGTCTTGTTTCCGGTGCTACACTTCATGTTTACTGTATCCCTTGGACCTCCTTATTGATGTGAATCACAAAAATTACATCGGAATTAAATACAAAACCCACAATGCCGACTTAGGTACAAGGACACTGACTCTTCTTACTGCCTACGATTTGAACCTTTCCTGTGAGACCAGCTTCAGATTCCTATGTTTCCTTTCAGGTTTACTGTATCCGTTGGACCTTCTCATTGACGATGAAACACAGATATTGCATCGGAATGAAATACAAAAGGCACAATGCCGACTTAAGTACAAGAAGACTGACTCTTCTTACTGTCTATATTTTGAACGTGTCCTGTGAGACCTGTTTTAGATTCCGATGCTTTACTTCAGAATTACTGTATGCCTTGGACCTTCTTATTGACGATGAAGCACAGAAATGGCATCGGAATTAAATACAAAAGGCACGATGCCGACTTAAGTACTAGAAGACTGACTCTTCTTACTGTCTATGCTTTGAACCTTTCCTGTCAGACCAGTTTTACATTACGATGCTGTATTTCATTTTTACTCTATCCCTTGGACCTTCTTATTCACGATGAAACACAGAAATGGCATCGGAATTAAATACAAAAGGCACAATGCCGACTTGAGTACAAGAGGACTGACTCTTCTTACATTCTATGAATTGAACCTTTCCTGTGAGACCTGTTTTAGATTCCGAAGTTTCACTTCAAGTTTACTGTATCCTTTGGACCTTCTTATTGACGATGAAACACAGATATTGCATCGGAATGAAATACAAAAGGCACAATGCCGACTTAAGTACAAGAAGACTGTCTCTTCTTACTGTCTATGTTTTGAACGTTTCCTGTGGGACCAGTTTTAGATTCCGATGCTTTACTTCAGGTTTACTGTATATCTTGGACCTTCTTATTGACGATGAAGAACAAAAATTGCATTGGAATAAATACTGAATGAAGAATGCCGACTTAAGTACAAGAAGACTGAATCTTCTTACTGTCTATATTTTGAAGCATTCCTGTGAGACCAGTTTTGATTCCGGTGCTTCACTTCAGGTTTACTGTACCCCTTGGACATTCTTATTGACGATGAAACACAGAAATTACATCGGAATTAAATACAAAAGGCGCAATGACGACCTGAGTACAAGAAGACTGACTCTTCTTACTGTCTATGATTTGAACCTTTCCTGTGAGACCAGTTTTAGATTCCGATGATTTACTTCAGGTTTACTATATCCCTTGGACCTTCTTAATTACGATGAGACACAGAAATTGCATCGGAATTAAATGCAAAAGGCACAATGTTGACTTTCGTACAAGACGACTGACTCATCTTACATTCTATGATTTGAACCTTTCATGTGAGACCAGTTTTAGATTCCGATGCTTCATTTCAGGTTTACTGTATCCTTTGGACCTTCTTATTGACGATGAAACGCAGAAATTGCACCGGAATTAAATACAAAATTCAAAATGCCGACTTCAGTACAAGTAGACTGTTTCTTCTTACTGTCTGTGCTTTTAACCTTTCCTGTGAGACCAGTTTTAGATTCTTATGCTTCATTTCAGGTATACTGCATCCCTTGGATCTTCTTATTGACGATGAAACACAGAAATAGCATCGGAATTAAATACAAAAGGCACAATGCTGACTTAAGTACAAGAGGACTGACTCATCTTACATTCTATGATTTGAACCTTTCCTGTGAGACCAGTTTTAAGATTCCGATGCTTCACTTCAGGTTTACTGTATCCCTTGGAATTGCTTATTGACGATGAAACACAGAAACAGCATCGGAATTTAATACAAAAAGCACTATGCCGACGTAAGTACAAGATGACTGACTCTTCTTACAGTCTATGTTTTGAACCTTTCTTGTGAGACCAGTTTCAGATTCCGATGCTTCATTTCCGGTTTACCTTATCCCTTGGACCTCCTTATTGACGATGAAACACAGAAATTGCATCGGAATTAAGTACAAAAAGCACAATACCGACGTAAGTACAAGAAGTCTGCCTCTTCTTACTGTCTTTGTTTTGAATGGTTGCTGTGAGACCAGTTTTGATTCCGGTGTTTCACTTCAGGTTTAATGTATCCCTTGTACCTTCTTATTGAAGATGAAACACAGAAATTGCATCATAAACAAATGCAAAAGGCACAATGCTGACTTAAGTACAAGAAGACTGACTCTTCTTAGTGTCTATATTTTGAACCTTTCCTGTGAGACCAGTTATAGATTCCGATGCTTCACTTCAGGTTTACTGTATCCCTTGGACTTTCATAATGACGATGAAACACAGAAATTACATCGGAATTAAGTACAAAAGTCAAAATACCGATTTAAGTACAAGAAGACTGACTCTTCATACTGTCTATAATTTAAACCTTTCCCGTGAGACCAGTTTTAGATTCCGGTGCTTCACTTCGGGTTTAGTGTATCCCTTGGACCTTCATATTGACGATGAAACACAGAAATTCTATCGGAATTAAATACAAAAGGCACATTGCCGACTTAAGTACAAGATGACTGAGTCTTCTTACTGTCTATGAATTGAACCTTTCCTGTGAGACCATTTTTAGATTCCTATGCTTCATTTCAGGTTTACTGTATCCCTTGGACCTTCTTATTGACGATGAAACAAAGAAATTGCATCGGAATTAAATACTAATGGCACAATGCCGTCTTAAGTACAAGAAGACTGACTAATCTTACTGTCTATGTTTTGAACCATTCCTGTGAGACCCCATTTGATTCCGATGCTTCACTTCAGGTTGACGGTATCCCTTGGACTTTCTTATTGACGATGAAACACAGAAATTTGGCCGGAATTAAATACATACGGCACAATGCCCACTTAAAAACAAAAAGACTGACTCTTCGTACTGTCTGTGTTTTGAACCTTTCCTGTGATCTCAGTTTAAGATTCCGATGCTTTACTTCAGGTTTACTGTATCCCTTGGACGTTCTTATTGACGATGAAACACAGAAATTGCATCGGAATTAATTACAAAGGGCACAATGCGGAATTAAGTACAAGAAGACTGACTCTTCTTACATTCCGTGATTTGAACCTTTCCTGTGAGACCAGTTTTAGATTCCGATGCTTCACTTCAGGTTTACTGTATTCCTTGGACCTGCTTATTGACGATGAAACACAGAAATTGCACCGGAATTAATTACAAGAGGCACATTGACGACTTAAGTACAAGAAGACTGAGACTTCTTACTGTCTGTGGTTTGAATCTTTCCTGTGAGACCAGTTATAAATTCCGATGCTCCATTTCAGGTTTACTGTATCCGTTGGACCTTCTCATTGACGATGAAACACAGATATTGCATCGGAATGAAATACAAAAGGCACAATGCCGACTTAAGTACAAGAAGACTGACTCTTCTTACTGTCTATATTTTGAACGTGTCCTGTGAGACCTGTTTTAGATTCCGATGCTTTACTTCAGGTTTACTGTATCCCTTGGACGTTCTTATTGACAATCAAACACAGAAATCGCATCGGAAATAAATAGTAAATGAACAATGTTGACTTAAGTACAAGAAGACTGACTCTTCTTACTGTCTATGTTTTGAAGCTTTGCTGTGAGACCAGTTTTGATTCCGGTGCCTCACTTCAGGTTTAGTGTATCCCTTGCACCTTCATATTGACGATGAAACACAGAAATTCAATCGGAATTAAATACAAAAGGCACAATGCCGACTTAAGTACAAGATGACTGATTCTTCTTACTGTCTATGATTTGAACCTTTCCTGTGAGACCATTTTTAGATTCCTATGCTTCATTTCAGGTTTACTGTATCCCTTGGACCTTCTTATTGACGATGAAAAAAGAAATTGCATCGGAATTAAATGCAAAAGGCACAATGACGACTTAAGTACAAGAAGACTGAATCTTCTTACTGTCTATGATTTGAACTATTCCTGTGAGACCAGTATCAGATTCCTATGTTACCCTTCAGGTTTACTGTATCGCTTGGTCCTTCTTATTGACGATAAAACACAGATATGGCATCGGAATTAAATACAAAAGGCACAATGCCGACTTCAGTACATGAAGACTGACTCTTCTTACTGTCTATGTTTTGAACCTTCCCCGTGTAACCAGTTTTAGATTCCGTTGCTTTACTTCAGGTTTCCTGTATCCCTTTGACCTTCTTATTGACGATGAAACACAGAAATTGCATCGGAATTAAATGCAAATGGCACAATGCCGACTTTAGTACAAGAGGACTGACTCCTCTTACATTCTATGATTTGAACCTTTCCAGTGGGAAGACTTTTAGATTCCGATGCTTCATTTCAGGTTTACTGTATTCCTTGGACCTTCTTATTGACGATGAAACACAGAATTTGCATCGGAATTAAATACAAAAGGCACAATGCCGACTTAAGTACACGAAGACTGACTCTTCTTACTGCCTATGCTTTGAACCATTCCTGTGAGATCAGTTTTACATTCCGATGCTTTACGTCAGGTGTACTGTATCCCTTGGACCTTCTTGCTGACGATGAAACACAGAAATTACATCGGAATTAAGTACAAAAGGCGCAATGACGACTTAAGTACAAGAAGACTGACTCTTCTTACTGTCTATGACTAGAACCATTCCTGTGAGATCAGTTTCAGATTCCTATGGTTCCTTTCGGGTTTACCTTATCCCTTGGACCTTCTTATTGACGATGAAACACAGAAATTGCATCGGAATTAAATACATAAGGCACAATGCCGACATTCGTGCGAGACGACTGTCTCTTCTTACATTCTATGATTTGAACCTTTCATTTGAGACCAGTTTTAGATTCCGATGCTTTACTTCAGGTTTACTGTATATCTTTGACCTTCTTTTTGACGATGAAGAACAAAAATTACATCGGAATTAAATACTAAATGAACATTGCCGATTTAGGTACAAGAAGACTGAGTCCTCTTACTGTCTATGTTTTGAAGCATTCCTGTGAGACCAGTTTTGATTCCGGTGCTTCACTTCAGGTTTACTGTATCCCTTGGACCTTCTTATTGACGATGAAACACAGAAATCACATCTGAATTAAATACGAAAGGCGCAATGACGACCTAAGTACAAGAAGACTGACTCTTCTTACTGTCTAGGTTTTGAACCTTTCCTGTGAGACCAGTTTTAGATTCCGATGCTTGATTTCAGGTTTACTATATCCCTTGGACCTTCTTACTTACGATGACACACAGAAATTGCATCGAAATTGAATGCAAAAGGCACAATGCCGACTTTCGTACAAGACGACTGACTCTTCTTACATTCTATGATTTGAACCTTTTATGTGGGACCAGTTTTAGATTCCTATGCTTCATTTCAGGTTTACTGTATCCCTTGGACCTTCTTATTGACGATGAAACACAGATATTACATCGGAACTAAATACAAAAGGCACAATGCCGACTCAAGTACAAGAGGACTGACTATTCTTACTCTCTATGTTTTGAACCTTTCCTCTGAGACCAGTCTTAGATTCCGATGCTTTACTTCAGGTTTACTGTATCCCTTGGGCCTTGTTATTGACGATGAAACACAGAAATTGCATCGGAATTAAATGCAAAAGGCACAATGCCGACTTCAGTACAAGAGGACTGACTCCTCCTACTTTCTATGTTTTGAACCTTTCCTGCGAGACCAGTTCTAGATTCCGAAGCTTCACTTCAGGTTTGCAATGTCCCTTGGACCTTTTTATTGAAGATGAAACACAGAAATTGCATCGGAATTAAATACAAAAGGCACAATGCCGACTTAAGTACAAGAAGACTGACTCTTCTTACTGTCTATGCTTTGAACCTTTCCTGTGAGACCAGTTTTACATTCCGATGCTTTACTTCAGGTTTACTGTATCCCTTGGACCTTTTTATTCACGATGAAACACAGAAATGGAAACGGAATTAAATTCAAAAGGCAAAATGCCGACTTAAGTACAAGAGGCATGACTCTTCTTACATTCTATGAATTGAACCTTTCCTGTGAGACCAGTTTTAGATTCCGATGCTTCACTTCAGATTTACTGTATTCCTTGGACCTGCTTATTGACGATGAAACACAGAAATTGCACCGGAATTAAATACAAAAGGCACATTGCTGACTTAAGTACAAGAAGACTGACACTTCTTACTGTCAATGGTTTGAACCTTTCCTGTGAGGCCAGTTATAAATTCCGATGCTTCATTTCAGGTTTAATGTATCCCTTGGACCTCCTTATTGACGATGAAACACAGAAATTGCATCGCAATTAAATACAAAATGCATAATGCCGACTTAAGTACAAGAGGACTGACTCCTCTTACATTCTATGATTTGAACCTTTCCTGTGGGAAGAGTTTTAGATTCCGATGCTTCATTTCAGGTTTACTGTATTCCTTGGACCTTCTTATTGACGATGAAACACAGAATTTGCATCGGAATTAAATACAAAGGGCACAATGCCGTCTTAAGTACAAGAAGACTGACTCTTCTTACTGCCTATGCTTTGAACCATTCCTGTGAGATCAGTTTTACATTCCGATGCTTTACTTCAAGTGTACTGTATCCCTTGGACCTTCTTACTGTCGATGAAACACAGAAATTGCAACGGAATGCAATGCGCAAGGCACAATGCCGACTTTAGTACAAGAGGACCGACTCCTCTTACATGCTATGATTTGAACCTTTCCTGTGAGACCAGTTTTAGATTCCGATGCTTCATTTCAGGTTTACAGTATCCCTTGGACCTTCTTATTGACGATGAAACACAGAAATTGCATCGGAATTAAATACAAAAGGCACAATGCCGACTTAAGTACAAGAAGACTGACTCCTTTAACTGTCTATGCTTTGAACATTTCCTGTGAGACCAGTTTTACATTCCGATGCTTTACTTCAGGTTTACTCTATCCCTTGGACCTTCTTATTGACGATGAAACACAGAAATTACATCGGAATTAAATACAAAAGGCGCAATGACGACTTAAGTACAAGAAGACTGACTCTTCTTACTGTCTATGACTAGAACCATTCCTGTGAGACCAGTGTCAGATTCCTATGGTTCCTTTCAGGTTTACTCTATCCCTCGGACCTCCTTATTGACGATGAAACACAGAAATTGCATCGCAATTAAATACAAAATGGACAATGCCGACTTAAGTACAAGAAGACTGACTCTTCTTATTGTCTATGTTTTGAAGCTTTCATGTGAGACCAGTCTTGATTCCGGTGCTACACTTCAGGTTTAGTGTATCCCTTGGACCTTCTTATTGATGTGAATCACAAAAATTACATCGGAATTAAATACAAAACCCACAATGCCGACTTAGGTACAAGGACACTGACTCCTCTTACTGCCTACGATTTGAACCTTTCCTGTGAGACCAGCTTCAGATTCCTATGTCTCCTTTCAGGTTTACTGTATCCCTTGGACCTTCTCATTGACGATGAAACACAGATATTGCATCGGAATGAAATACAAAAGGCACAATGCCGACTTAAGTACAAGAAGACCGACTCTTCTTACTGTCTATATTTTGAACGTGTCCTGTGAGACCTGTTTTAGATTCCGATGCTTTACTTCAGGTTTACTGTATCCCTTGGACGTTCTTGTTGACAATCAAACACAGAAATCGCATCGGAAATAAATAGTAAATGACCAATGCGCCGACTTAAGTACAAGAAGACTGACTCTTCTTACTGTCTACGTTTTGAAGCTTTGCTGTGAGACCAGTTTTGATTCCGGTGCCTCACTTCAGGTTTAGTGTATCCCTTGCACCTTCATATTGAAGATGAAACACAGAAATTCTATCGGAATTAAATACAAAAGGCACAATGCCGACTTAAGTACAAGAAGACTGACTCTTCTTACTGCCTATGCTTTGAACCATTCCTGTGAGATCAGTTTTACATTCCGATGCTTTACTTCAGGTGTACTGTATCCCTTGGACCATCTTACTGACGATGAAACACAGAAATTGCAACGGAATTCAATGCACAAGGCACAATGCCGACTTTAGTACAAGAGGACCGACTCTTCTTACATGTTATGATTTGAACCTTTCCTGTGAGACCAGTTTTAGATTCCGATGCTTCATTTCAGGTTTACTGTATCCCTTGGACCTTCTTATTGACGATGAAACACAGAAATTGCATCGGAATTAAATACAAAAGGCACAATGCCGACTTAAGTACAAGAAGACTGACTCTTCTTACTGTCTATGCTTTGAACCTTTCCTGTGAGACCAGTTTTACATTCCGATGCTTTACTTCAGGTTTACTCTATCCCTTGGACCTTCTTATTGACGATGAAACACAGAAATTACATCGGAATTAAATACAAAAGGCGCAATGACGACTTAAGTACAAGAAGACTGACTCTTCCTACTGTCTATGACTAGAACCATTCCTGCGAGACCAGTTTCAGATTCCTATGGTTCCTTTCAGGTTTACTTTATCCCTTGGACCTCCTTATTGACGATGAAACACAGAAATTGCATCGCAGTTAAATACATAAGGCACAATGCCGACTTTCGTACAAGACGACTGTCTCTTCTTACATTCTATGATTTGAACCTTTCATTTGAGACCAGTTTTAGATTCCGATGCTTCATTTCATGTTTACTGTATCCCTTGGATCTTCTTATCAACGATGAAACACAGATAATGCAGCGGAATGTAATACAAAAGGCACAATGCCGACTTAAGTACATAAAGACGGACACTTCTTACTGTCTATGTTTTGAACGTTTCCTGTGAGACCAGGTTTAGATTTCGATGCTTTACTTCAGGTTTACTGTATATCTTTGACCTTCTTATTGACGATGAAGAACAAAAATTACATCGGAATTAAATACTAAATGAACAATGCCGACTTAAGTACAAGAAGACTGAGTCCTCTTACTGTCTATGTTTTGAAGCATTCCTGTGATACCAGTTTTGATTCCGGTGCTTCACTTCAGGTTTACTGTATCCCTTGGACCTTCGTATTGACGATGAAACACAGAAATCACATCGGAATTAAATACAAAAGGCGCAATGACGACCTAGGTACAAGAAGACTGACTCTTCTTACTGTCTAGGTTTTGAACCTTTCCTGTGAGACCAGTTTTAGATTCTGATGCTTTACTTCAGGTTTACTATATCCCTTGGACCTTCTTATTTACGATGAGACACAGAAATTGCATCGAAATTGAATGCAAAAGGCACAATGCCGAATTTCGTACAAGACGACTGACTCTTCTTACATTCTATGATTTGAACCTTTCATGTGGGACCAGTTTTAGATTCCTATGCTTCATTTCAGGTTTACTGTATCCCTTGGACCTTCTTATTGACGATGAAACACAGATATTACATCGGAACTATATACAAAAGGCACAATGCGGACTCAAGTACAAGAGGACTGACTATTCTTACTCTCTATGTTTTGTACCTTTCCTCTGAGACCAGTCTTAGATTCCGATGCTTTACTTCAGGTTTACTGTATCCCTTGGACATTCTTATTGACGATGAAACACAGAAATTGCATCGGAATTAAATGCAAAAGGCACAATGCCGACTTCAGTACAAGAGGACTGACTCCTCCTACTTTCTATGTTTTGAACCTTTCCTGTGAGACCAGTTCTAGATTCCGAAGCTTCAATTCAGTCTTACTGTATCCCTTGGACCTTCTTATTGACGATGGAACACAGTAATTGCATCCGAATTAAATACAAAAGGTACAATGCCGACTTAAGTACAAGAAGACTGACTCTTCTTACTGTCAATATTTTGAACCATTCCTGTGAGACCAGTTTTAGATTCCGATGCTTTACTTCAGGTTTACTGTATCCCTTGGACCTTATTATTGACGATGAAACACAGAAATCGCATCGGAATTAAATACAAAATGCACAATGTCGACTTAAGTACAAGAAGACTGACTCTTCTTACTTACTATGTTTTGAAGCTATCCTGTGAGACCAGTTTTGACTCCGACCCTTCACGTCAGGTTTACTGTAACCCTTGGACCATCTTATTGGCGTGAAACACAAATATTACATCGGAATTAATTACAAACGCCACATTGCCGACTTAAGTACAAGGAGACTGGCTCTTCTTACTGAATATGATTTGAACCTTTCCTGTGAGATCAGCCTCAGATTCCGAGGTTTCTTTTCAGGTTTACTGTATCCCATGGACCTTCTTATTGACGATGAAACACAGATATTGCATCGGAATGAAATACAAAAGGCACAATGCCGACTTAAGTACATGAAGACTGACTCTTCTTACTGTCTATGTTTTGAATGTTTCCTTTGAGACCAGTTTTAGATTCCGATGCTTTACTTCAGGTTTACTGTTTATCTTGGACCTTCTTATTGACGATGAAACACGAAAATTGCATCGGAATTAAATACTACATGAACAATGCCGACTTAAGTACATGAAGACTGACTCTTCTTACTGTCTATGTTTTGAAGCTTTCCTGTGAGACCAGTTTTGACTCCGGTGCTTCACTTCAGGTTTACTGTATCCCTTGGACCTTCTTATTGACGGTGAAACACAGAAATTACATCGGATTTAAATACTAAATTCACAATGACGACATAAGTACATGAAGACTGATTCTTCTTACTGTCTATGATTTGAACCATTCCTGTGAGACCACTTTAAGTTTTCTATGTCTCGTTTCAGGTTTACTGTATCCCTGGGACCTTCTTATTGACAATGAAACACAGATATTGCATCGGAGTTAAATACCAAAGGTACAATGCCGACTTAAGTACTAGAAGACTGACTTTTCTTACTGTCTATATTTTGAACCTTCCCTCTGAGACCAGTCTTAGATTCCGATGCTTTACTTCAGGTGTACTGTATCCCTTGGACCTTCTTATTGACGATGAAACACAGAAATTGCATCGGAATTATGCCGACTTAAGTACAAGAGGACTGACTCTTCTTACATTCTATGAATTGAACCTTTCCTGTGAAACCTGTTTTAGACTCCGAATCTTCACGTCAAATTTACTGTATCCCTTGGACCTGCTTATTGACGATGAAACACAGTAATTGCATCCGAATTAAATACAAAAAGCACAATGCCGACTTAAGTACAAGAAGACTGACTCCTCTTACTGTCAATGTTTTGAACCATTCCTGTGAGACCAGTTTTAGATTCCGATGCTTTACTTCAGGTTTACTGTATCCATTGGACCTTGTTATTGACGATGAAACACAGAAATTGCATCGGAATTAAATACAAAATGCACAATGCAGACTTAAGTACATGAAGACTGACTCTTCTTACTGTCTATGTTTTGAAGCTTTCCTGTGAGGCCAGTTTTGATTCTGGTGCTTTTCGTCAGGTTTACTGTATCCCTTGGACCTTCTTATTGACGTGAAGCACAAAAATGAGATCGGAATTAAATACATACGCCACAATGCCGACAAAAGTACAAGGAGACTGACTCCTCTTACTGTCTATGATTTGAACCATTCCTGTTAGACAGCCTCAGATTCGTAGGTTTTCTTTCAGGTTTACTGTATCCCTTGGACGTTCTTAGTGACGATGAATCACAGATATTGCATCGGAATGAATTACAAAAGGCACAATTCCGACTTAGGTACATGAAGACTGACTCTTCTTACTGTCTATGTTTTGAACGTTTCCAGTGAGACCAGTTTTACGTTCCGATGCTTTACTCCAGGTTTGCTGTATATCTGGGACCTTCTTATTGACGATGGAGAACAAGAATTGCATCGGAATTAAATACTATATGAACAGTGCCGACTTAAGTACAAGAAGACTGACTCTTCTTACTGCCTATGTTTTGAAGCTTTATTGTGAGACCAGTTTTGATTCCGGTGCTTCACTTCAGGTTTACTGTATCTCTTGGACCTTCTTATTGACGATGAAACACAGAATTTATATCGGAATTAATTACAAAAGTCGCAATGACGACTTAAGTACCAGAAGACTGACTCTTCTTACTGTCTATATTTTGAACCGTCCCTCTGAGACCAGTCTTAGATTCCGATGCTTTACTTCAGGTTTACTGTATCCCTTGGACCTTCTTATTGACGATGAAACACAGAAATTGCATCGGAATTAAATGCAAAAGGCACAATGCCGACTTCAGTACAAGAGGACTGACTCCTCTTACATTCTATGATTTGAACCTTTCCTGTGAGACCAGTTTTAGATTCCGATGCTTCATTTCAGGTTTACTGTATCCCTTGGTCCTTTTTATTGACGATGAAACACAGAAATTGCATCGGAATTAAATACAAAAGGCACAATGCCGACTTAAGTACAAGAAGACTGACTCTTCTTACTGTCTATGTTTTGAACCTTTCCTGTGAGACCAGTTTTACATTCCGATGCTTTACTTCAGGTTTACTGTATCCCTTGGAAGTTTTTATTCACGATGATACACAGAAATGGCAACGGAATTAAATACAAAAGGCAAAATGCCGACTTAAGTACAAGAGGACTGACTCTTTTTACATTGTATGAATTGAACCTTTCCTGTGAGACCAGTTTTAGATTCCGAAGCTTCACTTCTGGTTTATTGTATCCCTTGGACCTTCTTATTGACGATGAAACACAGTAATTGCATCCGAATTAAATACAAAAGGCACAATGCCGACTTAAGTACAAGAAGACTGACTCTCCTTACTGTCAATGTTTTGAACCATTCCTGTGAGACAAGTTTTAGATTCCGATGCTTTACTTCAGGTTTACTGTTTCCCTTGGACCTTCTTATTGACGATGAAACACAGAAATTGCATCGGAATTAATTACAAAATGCACAATGCCGGCTTAAGTTCAAGAAGACTGACTCTACTTACTGTCTATGTTTTGAAGCTATCCTGTGAGACCAGTTTTGATTCCGATGCTTCACGTCAGGTTTGCTGTATCCCTTGGACCATCTTATTGACGTGAGGCACAAAAAATTCACCGGAATTAAATACAAACGCCACATTGCCGACTTAAGTACAAGGAGACTGGCTCTTCTTACTGTCTATGATTTGAACCTTTCCTGTGAGATCAGCCTCAGATTCCTAGGTTTCCTTTCAGGTTTACTGTATCCGTTGGAACTTCTTATTGACGATGAAACACAGATATTGCATCGGAATTGAATACAAAAGGCACAATGCCGACTTAAGGACATGAACACTGACTCTTCTTACTGTCTATGCTTTGAACGTTTCCATTGAGACCAGTTTCAGATTCCGATGCTTTACTTCAGGTTTACTGTATATCTTGGACCTTCTTATTGACGATGAAACACAAAAATTGCATCGGAATTAAATGCTAAATGAAAAATGCCGACTTAAGTACAAGAAGGCTGACTCTTCTTACTGTCTATGTTTTGAAACTTTCCTGTGAGACCAGTTTTTATTCCGGTGCTTCACTTCAGGTTTACTATATCCCTTGGACCTTCTTATTGACGATGAAACACAGAAATTACATCGGATTAAAATACAAAAGGCACAATGACGACTTAAGTACAAGAAGACTGACTCTTCTTACTGTCTATGACTAGAACCATTCCTGCGAGACCAGTTTCAGATTCCTATGGTTCCTTTCAGGTTTACTTTATCCCTTGGACCTCCTTATTGACGATGAAACACAGAAATTGCATCGCAGTTAAATACATAAGGCACAATGCCGACTTTCGTACAAGACGACTGTCTCTTCTTACATTCTATGATTTGAACCTTTCATTTGAGACCAGTTTTAGATTCCGATGCTTCATTTCATGTTTACTGTATCCCTTGGATCTTCTTATCAACGATGAAACACAGATAATGCAGCGGAATGTAATACAAAAGGCACAATGCCGACTTAAGTACATGAAGACGGACACTTCTTACTGTCTATGTTTTGAACGTTTCCTGTGAGACCAGGTTTAGATTTCGATGCTTTACTTCAGGTTTACTGTATATCTTTGACCTTCTTATTGACGATGAAGAACAAAAATTACATCGGAATTAAATACTAAATGAACAATGCCGACTTAAGTACAAGAAGACTGAGTCCTCTTACTGTCTATGTTTTGAAGCATTCCTGTGATACCAGTTTTGATTCCGGTGCTTCACTTCAGGTTTACTGTATCCCTTGGACCTTCGTATTGACGATGAAACACAGAAATCACATCGGAATTAAATACAAAAGGCGCAATGACGACCTAGGTACAAGAAGACTGACTCTTCTTACTGTCTAGGTTTTGAACCTTTCCTGTGAGACCAGTTTTAGATTCTGATGCTTTACTTCAGGTTTACTATATCCCTTGGACCTTCTTATTTACGATGAGACACAGAAATTGCATCGAAATTGAATGCAAAAGGCACAATGCCGAATTTCGTACAAGACGACTGACTCTTCTTACATTCTATGATTTGAACCTTTCATGTGGGACCAGTTTTAGATTCCTATGCTTCATTTCAGGTTTACTGTATCCCTTGGACCTTCTTATTGACGATGAAACACAGATATTACATCGGAACTATATACAAAAGGCACAATGCGGACTCAAGTACAAGAGGACTGACTATTCTTACTCTCTATGTTTTGTACCTTTCCTCTGAGACCAGTCTTAGATTCCGATGCTTTACTTCAGGTTTACTGTATCCCTTGGACATTCTTATTGACGATGAAACACAGAAATTGCATCGGAATTAAATGCAAAAGGCACAATGCCGACTTCAGTACAAGAGGACTGACTCCTCCTACTTTCTATGTTTTGAACCTTTCCTGTGAGACCAGTTCTAGATTCCGAAGCTTCACTTCAGGTTTGCAATGTCCCTTGGACCTTTTTATTGAAGATGAAACACAGAAATTGCATCGGAATTAAATACAAAAGGCGCAATGCCGACTTAAGTACAAGAAGTCTGACTCTTCTTACTGTCTATGTTTGAACCTTTCCTGTGAGACCAGTTTTACATTCCGATGCTTTACTTCAGGTTTACTGTATCCCTTGGACCTTTTTATTCACGATGAAACACAGAAATGGAAACGGAATTAAATTCAAAAGGCAAAATGCCGACTTAAGTACAAGAGGCATGACTCTTCTTACATTCTATGAATTGAACCTTTCCTGTGAGACCAGTTTTAGATTCCGAAGCTTCAATTCAGTCTTACTGTATCCCTTGGACCTTCTTATTGACGATGGAACACAGTAATTGCATCCGAATTAAATACAAAAGGTACAATGCCGACTTAAGTACAAGAAGACTGACTCTTCTTACTGTCAATATTTTGAACCATTCCTGTGAGACCAGTTTTAGATTCCGATGCTTTACTTCAGGTTTACTGTATCCCTTGGACCTTATTATTGACGATGAAACACAGAAATCGCATCGGAATTAAATACAAAATGCACAATGTCGACTTAAGTACAAGAAGACTGACTCTTCTTACTTACTATGTTTTGAAGCTATCCTGTGAGACCAGTTTTGACTCCGACCCTTCACGTCAGGTTTACTGTAACCCTTGGACCATCTTATTGGCGTGAAACACAAATATTACATCGGAATTAATTACAAACGCCACATTGCCGACTTAAGTACAAGGAGACTGGCTCTTCTTACTGAATATGATTTGAACCTTTCCTGTGAGATCAGCCTCAGATTCCGAGGTTTCTTTTCAGGTTTACTGTATCCCATGGACCTTCTTATTGACGATGAAACACAGATATTGCATCGGAATGAAATACAAAAGGCACAATGCCGACTTAAGTACATGAAGACTGACTCTTCTTACTGTCTATGTTTTGAATGTTTCCTTTGAGACCAGTTTTAGATTCCGATGCTTTACTTCAGGTTTACTGTTTATCTTGGACCTTCTTATTGACGATGAAACACGAAAATTGCATCGGAATTAAATACTACATGAACAATGCCGACTTAAGTACATGAAGACTGACTCTTCTTACTGTCTATGTTTTGAAGCTTTCCTGTGAGACCAGTTTTGATTCCGGTGCTTCACTTCAGGTTTACTGTATCCCTTGGACCTTCTTATTGACGGTGAAACACAGAAATTACATCGGATTTAAATACTAAAGGCACAATGACGACATAAGTACACGAAGACTGATTCTTCTTACTGTCTATGATTTGAACCATTCCTGTGAGACCACTTTAAGTTTTCTATGTCTCGTTTCAGGTTTACTGTATCCCTGGGACCTTCTTATTGACAATGAAACACAGATATTGCATCGGAGTTAAATACCAAAGGTACAATGCCGACTTAAGTACTAGAAGACTGACTTTTCTTACTGTCTATATTTTGAACCTTCCCTCTGAGACCAGTCTTAGATTCCGATGCTTTACTTCAGGTGTACTGTATCCCTTGGACCTTCTTATTGACGATGAAACACAGAAATTGCATCGGAATTATGCCGACTTAAGTACAAGAGGACTGACTCTTCTTACATTCTATGAATTGAACCTTTCCTGTGAAACCTGTTTTAGACTCCGAATCTTCACGTCAAATTTACTGTATCCCTTGGACCTGCTTATTGACGATGAAACACAGTAATTGCATCCGAATTAAATACAAAAAGCACAATGCCGACTTAAGTACAAGAAGACTGACTCCTCTTACTGTCAATGTTTTGAACCATTCCTGTGAGACCAGTTTTAGATTCCGATGCTTTACTTCAGGTTTACTGTATCCATTGGACCTTGTTATTGACGATGAAACACAGAAATTGCATCGGAATTAAATACAAAATGCACAATGCAGACTTAAGTACATGAAGACTGACTCTTCTTACTGTCTATGTTTTGAAGCTTTCCTGTGAGGCCAGTTTTGATTCTGGTGCTTTTCGTCAGGTTTACTGTATCCCTTGGACCTTCTTATTGACGTGAAGCACAAAAATGAGATCGGAATTAAATACATACGCCACAATGCCGACAAAAGTACAAGGAGACTGACTCCTCTTACTGTCTATGATTTGAACCATTCCTGTTAGACAGCCTCAGATTCGTAGGTTTTCTTTCAGGTTTACTGTATCCCTTGGACGTTCTTAGTGACGATGAATCACAGATATTGCATCGGAATGAATTACAAAAGGCACAATTCCGACTTAGGTACATGAAGACTGACTCTTCTTACTGTCTATGTTTTGAACGTTTCCAGTGAGACCAGTTTTACGTTCCGATGCTTTACTCCAGGTTTGCTGTATATCTTGGACCTTCTTATTGACGATGGAGAACAAGAATTGCATCGGAATTAAATACTATATGAACAGTGCCGACTTAAGTACAAGAAGACTGACTCTTCTTACTGCCTATGTTTTGAAGCTTTATTGTGAGACCAGTTTTGATTCCGGTGCTTCACTTCAGGTTTACTGTATCTCTTGGACCTTCTTATTGACGATGAAACACAGAATTTATATCGGAATTAATTACAAAAGTCGCAATGACGACTTAAGTACCAGAAGACTGACTCTTCTTACTGTCTATATTTTGAACCGTCCCTCTGAGACCAGTCTTAGATTCCGATGCTTTACTTCAGGTTTACTGTATCCCTTGGACCTTCTTATTGACGATGAAACACAGAAATTGCATCGGAATTAAATGCAAAAGGCACAATGCCGACTTCAGTACAAGAGGACTGACTCCTCTTACATTCTATGATTTGAACCTTTCCTGTGAGACCAGTTTTAGATTCCGATGCTTCATTTCAGGTTTACTGTATCCCTTGGTCCTTTTTATTGACGATGAAACACAGAAATTGCATCGGAATTAAATACAAAAGGCACAATGCCGACTTAAGTACAAGAAGACTGACTCTTCTTACTGTCTATGTTTTGAACCTTTCCTGTGAGACCAGTTTTACATTCCGATGCTTTACTTCAGGTTTACTGTATCCCTTGGAAGTTTTTATTCACGATGAAACACAGAAATGGCAACGGAATTAAATACAAAAGGCAAAATGCCGACTTAAGTACAAGAGGACTGACTCTTTTTACATTGTATGAATTGAACCTTTCCTGTGAGACCAGTTTTAGATTCCGAAGCTTCACTTCTGGTTTATTGTATCCCTTGGACCTTCTTATTGACGATGAAACACAGTAATTGCATCCGAATTAAATACAAAAGGCACAATGCCGACTTAAGTACAAGAAGACTGACTCTCCTTACTGTCAATGTTTTGAACCATTCCTGTGAGACAAGTTTTAGATTCCGATGCTTTACTTCAGGTTTACTGTTTCCCTTGGACCTTCTTATTGACGCTGAAACACAGAAATTGCATCGGAATTAATTACAAAATGCACAATGCCGGCTTAAGTTCAAGAAGACTGACTCTACTTACTGTCTATGTTTTGAAGCTATCCTGTGAGACCAGTTTTGATTCCGATGCTTCACGTCAGGTTTGCTGTATCCCTTGGACCATCTTATTGACGTGAGGCACAAAAAATTCACCGGAATTAAATACAAACGCCACATTGCCGACTTAAGTACAAGGAGACTGGCTCTTCTTACTGTCTATGATTTGAACCTTTCCTGTGAGATCAGCCTCAGATTCCTAGGTTTCCTTTCAGGTTTACTGTATCCTTTGGAACTTCTTATTGACGATGAAACACAGATATTGCATCGGAATTGAATACAAAAGGCACAATGCCGACTTAAGGACATGAAGACTGACTCTTCTTACTGTCTATGCTTTGAACGTTTCCATTGAGACCAGTTTCAGATTCCGATGCTTTACTTCAGGTTTACTGTATATCTTGGACCTTCTTATTGACGATGAAACACAAAAATTGCATCGGAATTAAATACTAAATGAAAAATGCCGACTTAAGTACAAGAAGGCTGACTCTTCTTACTGTCTATGTTTTGAAACTTTCCTGTGAGACCAGTTTTTATTCCGGTGCTTCACTTCAGGTTTACTATATCCCTTGGACCTTCTTATTGACGATGAAACACAGAAATTACATCGGATTAAAATACAAAAGGCACAATGACGACTTAAGTACAAAAAGACTGACTCTTCTTACTGTCTATGACTAGAACCATTCCTGCGAGACCAGTTTCAGATTCCTATGGTTCCTTTCAGGTTTACTTTATCCCTTGGACCTCCTTATTGACGATGAAACACAGAAATTGCATCGCAATTAAATACATAAGGCACAATGCCGACTTTCGTACAAGACGACTGTCTCTTCTTACATTCTATGATTTGAACCTTTCATTTGAGACCAGTTTTAGATTCCGATGCTTCATTTCATGTTTACTGTATCCCTTGGATCTTCTTATTAACGATGAAACACAGATAATGCAGCGGAATGTAATACAAAAGGCACAATGCCGACTTAAGTACATGAAGACGGACACTCCTTACTGTCTATGTTTTGAACGTTTCCTGTGAGACCAGGTTTAGATTTCGATGCTTTACTTCAGGTTTACTGTATATCTTTGACCTTCTTATTGACGATGAAGAACAAAAATTACATCGGAATTAAATACTGAATGACAATGCCGACTTAAGTACAAGAAGACTGAGTCCTCTTACTGTCTATGTTTTGAAGCATTCCTGTGAGACCAGTTTTGATTCCGGTGCTTCACTTCAGGTTTACTGTATCCCTTGGACCTTCGTATTGACTATGAAACACAGAAATCACATTGGAATTAAATACAAAAGGCGCAATGACGACCTAGGTACAAGAAGACTGACTCTTCTTACTGTCTAGGTTTTGAACCTTTCCTGTGAGTTCAGTTTTAGATTCCGATGCTTCACTTCAGGTTTACTATATCCCTTGGGCCTTCTTATTTACGATGAGACACAGAAATTGCATCGAAATTGAATGCAAAAGGCACAATGCCGAATTTCGTACAAGGCGACTGACTCTTCTTACATTCTATGATTTGAACCTTTCATGTGGGACCAGTTTTAGATTCCTATGCTTCATTTCAGGTTTACTGTATCCCTTGGACCTTCTTATTGACGATGAAACACAGATATTACATCGGAACTAAATGCAAAAGGCACAATGCCGACTCAAGTACAAGAGGACTGACTATTCTTACTCTCCATGTTTTGTACCTTTCCTCTGAGACCAGTCTTAGATTCCGATGCTTTACTTCAGGTTTACTGTATCCCTTGGACCCTCTTATTGACGATGAAACACAGAAATTGCATCGGAATTAAATGCAAAAGGCACAATGCCGAATTCAGTACAAGAGGACTGACTCCTCCTACTTTCTATGTTTTGAACCTTTCCTGTGAGACCAGTTCTAGATTCCGAAGCTTCACTTCAGGTTTGCAATGTCCCTTGGACCTTTTTATTGAAGATGAAACACAGAAATTGCATCGGAATTAAATACAAAAGGCACAATGCCGACTTAAGTACAAGAAGACTGACTCTTCTTACTGTCTATGTTTGAACCTTTCCTGTGAGACCAGTTTTACATTCCGATGCTTTACTTCAGGTTTACTGTATCCCTTGGACCTTTTTATTCACGATGAAACACAGAAATGGAAACGGAATTAAATTCAAAAGGCAAAATGCCGACTTAAGTACAAGAGGCATGACTCTTCTTACATTCTATGAATTGAACCATTCCTGTGAGACCAGTTTTAGATTCCGAAGCTTCAATTCAGTCTTACTGTATCCCTTGGACCTTCTTATTGACGATGGAACACAGTAATTGCATCCGAATTAAATACAAAAGGTACAATGCCGACTTAAGTACAAGAAGACTGACTCTTCTTACTGTCAATATTTTGAACCATTCCTGTGAGACCAGTTTTAGATTCCGATGCTTTACTTCAGGTTTACTGTATCCCTTGGACCTTATTATTGACGATGAAACACAGAAATCGCATCGGAATTAAATACAAAATGCACAATGTCGACTTAAGTACAAGAAGACTGACTCTTCTTACTTACTATGTTTTGAAGCTATCCTGTGAGACCAGTTTTGATTCCGACCCTTCACGTCAGGTTTACTGTATCCCTTGGACCATCTTATTGACGTGAAACACAAATATTACATCGGAATTAATTACAAACGCCACATTGCCGACTTAAGTACAAGGAGACTGGCTCTTCTTACTGAATATGATTTGAACCTTTCCTGTGAGATCAGCCTCAGATTCCGAGGTTTCTTTTCAGGTTTACTGTATCCCATGGACCTTCTTATTGACGATGAAACACAGATATTGCATCGGAATGAAATACAAAAGGCACAATGCCGACTTAAGTACATGAAGACTGACTCTTCTTACTGTCTATGTTTTGAACGTTTCCTTTGAGACCAGTTTTAGATTCCGATGCTTTACTTCAGGTTTACTATTTATCTTGGACCTTCTTATTGACGATGAAACACGAAAATTGCATCGGAATTAAATACTACATGAACAATGCCGACTTAAGTACATGAAGACTGACTCTTCTTACTGTCTATGTTTTGAAGCTTTCCTGTGAGACCAGTTTTGATTCCGGTGCTTCACTTCAGGTTTACTGTATCCCTTGGACCTTCTTATTGACGGTGAAACACAGAAATTACATCGGATTTAAATACTAAAGGCACAATGACGACATAAGTACATGAAGACTGACTCTTCTTACTGTCTATGATTTGAACCATTCCTGTGAGACCACTTTAAGTTTTCTATGTCTCGTTTCAGGTGTACTGTATCCCTGGGACCTTCTTATTGACAATGAAACACAGATATTGCATCGGAGTTAAATACAAAAGGTACAATGCCGACTTAAGTACTAGAAGACTGACTTTTCTTACTGTCTATATTTTGAACCTTCCCTCTGAGACCAGTCTTAGATTCCGATGCTTTACTTCAGGTGTACTGTATCCCTTGGACCTTCTTATTGACGATGAAACACAGAAATTGCATCGGAATTATGCCGACTTAAGTACAAGAGGACTGACTCTTCTTACATTCTATGAATTGAACCTTTCCTGTGAAACCTGTTTTAGACTCCGAAGCTTCACGTCAAGTTTACTGTATCCCTTGGACCTTCTTATTGACGATGAAACACAGAAATTGCATCGGAATTAATTACAAAATGCACAATGCCGACTTAAGTTCAAGAAGACTGACTCTTCTTACTGTCTGTGTTTTGAAGTTATCCTGTGAGACCAGTTTTGATTAAGATGCTTCGCGTCAGGTTTGCTGTATCCCTTGGACCATCTTATTGACGTGAGGCACAAAAAATTCATCGGAATTAAATACAATTGCCACATTGCCGACTTAAGTACAAGGAGACTGGCTCTTCTTACAGTCTATGATTTGAACCTTTCCTGTGAGATCAGCCTCAGATTCCTAGGTTTCCTTTCAGGTTTACTGTATCCTTTGGACCTTCTTATTGACGATGAAACACAGATATTGCATCGGAATGGAATACAAAAGGCACAATGCCGACTTAAGGACATGAAGACTGACTCTTCTTACTGTCTATGCTTTGAACGTTTCCTTTGAGACCAGTTTCAGATTCCGATGCTTCACTTCAGGTTTACTGTATATCTTGGACCTTCTTATTGACGATGAAACACAAAAATTGCATCGGAATTAAATACTAAATGAAAAATGCCGACTTAAGTACAAGAAGGCTGACTCTTCTTACTGTCTATGTTTTGAAGCTTTCCTGTGAGACCAGTTTTTATTCCGGTGCTTCACTTCAGGTTTACTATATCCCTTGGACCTTCTTATTGACGATGAAACACAGAAATTACATCGGATTAAAATACAAAAGGCACAATGACGACTTAAGTACAAGAAGACTGACTCTTCTTACTGTCTATGATTTGAACCTTTCCTGTGAGACCAATTTCAGATTCCGAAGCTTCATTTCAGGTTTACTGTGTCCCTTGGACCTACTTATTGACCGTAAAACACAGAAATTGCATCTGAATTATGTACAAAATGCACAATTCCGACTTAAGTACAAGAAGACTGACTCTTCTTACTGTCTATGTTTTGAAGCTTTCCTGTGAGACCAGTTTTGATTCCGGTGTTTCACTTCAGGTATACTGTATCCCTTGGACCATCTTATTGAAGATGAAACACAGAAACTACATCGGAATTAAATACAAAAAGCACAACGCCGACTTAAGTACAAGAAGACTGACTCTTCTTATTGTCTATGTTTTGAACCTCTCCTGTGAGACCAGTTTTAATTTCCGATGATTCACTTCAGGTTTACCATATCTCTTGGACCTACTTATTGACGATGAAACACAGAAAATGCATCAAAATAAAACACAAAATGCACAATGCCGACTTAAGTACAAGAAGACTGACTCTTCTTACTGTCTATATTTTGAAACTTTCCTTTGAGACCAGTTTTAGATTCTGATGCTTCACTTCAGGTTAATTGTATCCCTTGGACCTTCATATTGACGACGAAACACAGAAATTCTATCGGCATTAAATACAAAAGGTACAATGCCAACTTAAGTACAAGATGACTGAGTCCTCTTACTGTCTATGATTTGAACCTTTCCTGTGAGGCCAGCTTCAGATTCCGATGCTTCATTTCAGGTTTACTGTATCCCTTGGACCTTTTTATTGACGATGAAACACAGAAATTGCATCGGAATTAATTACAAAAGGCACAATGCCGACTTAAGTACAAGAAGACTGACTCTTCTTACTGTCTATGTTTTGAACCTTTCCTGTGAGACCAGTTTTACATTCCGATGCTTTACTTCAGGTTTACTGTATCCCTTGGAAGTTTTTATTCACGATGAAACACAGAAATGGCAACGGAATTAAATACAAAAGGCAAAATGCCGACTTAAATACAAGAGGACTGACTCTTCTTACATTGTATGAATTGAACCTTTCCTGTGAGACCAGTTTTAGATTCCGAAGCTTCACTTCTGGTTTGTTGTATCCCTTGGACCTTCTTATTGACGATGAAACACAGTAATTGCATCCGAATTAAATACAAAAGGCACAATGCCGACTTAAGTACAAGAAGACTGACTCTCCTTACTGTCAATGTTTTGAACCATTCCTGTGAGACAAGTTTTAGATTCCGATGCTTCACTTCAGGTTTACTGTTTCCCTTGGACCTTCTTATTGACGATGAAACACAGAAATTGCATCGGAATTAATTACAAAATGCTCAATGCCGACTTAAGTTCAAGAAGACTGACTCTTCTTACTGTCTATGTTTTGAAGCTATCCTGTGAGACCAGTTTTGATTCCGATGCTTCACGTCAGGTTTGCTGTATCCCTTGGACCATCTTATTGACGTGAGGCACAAAAAATTCATCGATATTAAATACAAACGCCACATTGCCGACTTAAGTACAAGGAGACTGGCTCTTCTTACTGTCTATGATTTGAACCTTTCCTGTGAGATCAGCCTCAGATTCCTAGGTTTCCTTTCAGGTTTACTGTATCCTTTGGACCTTCTTATTGACGATGAAACACAGATATTGCATCGGAATGGAATACAAAAGGCACAATGCCGACTTAAGGACATGAAGACTGACTCTTCTTACTGTCTATGCTTTGAACGTTTCCTTTGAGACCAGTTTCAGATTCCGATGCTTTACTTCAGGTTTACTGTATATCTTGGACCTTCTTATTGACGATGAAACACAAAAATTGCATCGGAATTAAATACTAAATGAAAAATGCCGACTTAAGTACAAGAAGGCTGACTCTTCCTACTGTCTATGTTTTGAAGCTTTCCTGTGAGACTAGTTTTTATTCCGGTGCTTCACTTCAGGTTTACTATATCCCTTGGACCTTCTTATTGACGATGAAACACAGAAATTACATCGGATTAAAATACAAAAGGCACAATGACGACTTAAGTACAAGAAGACTGACTCTTCTTACTGTCTATGATTTGAACCATTCCTGTGAGACCAGTTTCAGATTTCTATGTTCCCTTTCAGGTTTACTGTATCCCTTGGACCTTCTTATAGACGATGAAACACAGATATTGCATCGGAAATAAATACAAAAGGCACAATGCCGACATCAGTACGTGAAGACTGACTCTTTTTACTGTCTATGTTTTGAACCTTTCCTGTGAGACCAGTTTTAGATTCCGATGCTTTGTTTCAGGTTTACTGTATCCCTTGGACCTCCTTATTTACGATGAGACACAGAAATTGCATCGGAATTAAATGCAAAAGGCACAATGCCGACTTTCGTACAAGACGACTGAGTCTTCTTACATTCTATGATTTGAACCATTCATGTGAGACCAGTTTTAGATTCCGATGCCTCATTTCAGGTATACCGTATCCCTTGGACCTTCTTATTGACGATGAAACACAGATATTGCATCGGAATTAAAAAAAAAAGGCACTATGATGACTTCAGAACAAGAAGACTGACTCTTCTTGCTGTCAATATTTTGAAGCTTTCCTGTGAGTCCAGTTTTAGATTCCGATGATTCACTTCAGGTTTACTGCATCCCTTGGTCCTTCATGTTGACGATGAAACACACAAATTGTATCGGAACTAAATACAAATGGCACAATGCCGACTTAAGTACTAGATGACTGAGTCTCCTTACTGTCTATGATTTGAACCTTTCCTGTGAGACCAGTTTTAGATTCTTATGCTTCATTTCAGGTATGCTGTATCCCTTGGACCTTCTTATTGACGATGAAACACAGAAATTGCGACGGAATTAAATACAAAAGCCACAAGGCACAATGCCCACATAAAAACAAGAAGACTGACTCTTCTTACTATCTATGTTTTGAACCTTTCCTGTGAGACCAGTTTTAGATTCGGATGCTTCACTTCAGGTTTACTGTATCCCTTGGACCTGCTTATAGGCGATGAAACACAGAAAGTGCATCGGTATCAAATACAAAAGGCACAATGCCAACTTAAGTACAAGATGACTGACTCTTCTTACTGTCTATGATTTGAACCTTTCCTGTGAGACCAATTTCAGATTCCGAAGCTTCATTTCAGGTTTACTGTGTCCCTTGGACCTACTTATTGACGATAAAACACAGAAATTGCATCTGAATTAAGTACAAAATGCACAATTCCGACTTAAGTACAAGAAGACTGACTCCTCTTACTGTCTATGTTTTGAAGATTTCCTGTGAGACCAGTTTTGATTCCGGTGTTTCACTTCAGGTATACTGTATCCCTTGGACCATCTTATTGAAGATGAAACACAGAAACTACATCGGAATTAAATACAAAAAGCACAATGCCGACTTAAGTACAAGAAGACTGACTCTTCTTATTGTCTATGTTTTGAACCTCTCCTGTGAGACCAGTTTTAATTTCCGATGCTTCACTTCAGGTTTACCATATCTCTTGGACCTACTTATTGACGATGAAACACAGAAAATGCATCAAAATAAAATACAAAATGCACAATGCCGACTTAAGTACAAGAAGACTGAATCTTCTTACTGTCTAGGTTTTGAGGCTTTCCTGTGAGACCAGTTTCGATTCCGGTGTTTCACATCAGGTTTACTGTATCCCTTGGACCACCTTATTGACGATGAAACACAGAAATTGCATCGGAATTTAATGCAAAAGGCACAATGCCGACTTTAGTACAAGAGGACTGACTCCTATTACTTTTTATGATTTGAACCTTGCCTGTGAGACCAGTTTTAGATTCCGGTGCCTCAAATCACGTTTACTGTATCCCTTGGAAATTCTTATTGACGATGAAACACAGAAATTGCATCGGAATTAAATACAAAAGTCAAAATGCCGACTTAAGTACAAGAAGACTGACTCTTTTTAAAGTCTATAATTTGAACCTTTCCTGTGAGACCAGTTTTTGATTCCGATGCTTCACTTCAGGTTTACTGTATCCCTTGGACATGCTTATTGACGATGGAACACAGAAACTGCATCGGAATTAAATACAAAAGGCACAATGCCGACTTAAGTACAAGATGACTGACTCTTCTAATTGTCTATGTTTTGAACCTTTCCTGTGAGACAGGTTTCAGATTCCGATGCTTCATTTCAGGTTTACTGTATCACTTGGACCTTCTTATTGACGATGAAACACAGAAATTGCATCGGAATTTAATGCAAAAGGCACAATGCCGACTTTAGTACAAGAGGACTGAGTCCTATTACATTCTACGATTTGAACCTTTCCTGTGAGACCAGTTTTAGATTACAGTGCTTCACATCAGGTTAACTGTATCCCTCGGACCTTCTTATTCACGATGAAACACAGAAATTGCATTGGAATTAAATACAAAAGGCATAATGCCGACATAAGTACGAGAAGACTGACTCTGCTTACTGTCTATGTTTAGAAGCTTTCCTGTGAGACCAGTGGTGATTCCGATGCTTCACTTCAGGTTTACTGTATCCCTTGGACCTTATTGACGATGAAACACAGATATGTATCGGAATTAAATACAAAAGGCACAATGCCGACGTAAGTACAAGAGGACTGACTCTTCTTACATTCCATGATATGAACCTATCCTGTGAGACCAGTTTTGGATTCCAATGCTTCACTTCAATTTTACTGTATCCCTTGGACTTGCTTATTGACGATGAAACACAGAAATTGCATCGGAAATAAATACAAAAGGCTCAATGCCGACCTAAGTACAAGAAGACTGACTCTTGTTACTGTCTATGTTTTGAAGCTTTCCTGTGGGACCAGTTTTGATTCCGATCCGTCACTTCAGGTTTGCTGTATCCCTTGGACCAACTTCTTGACGATGAAACACAGAAATTACATCGGAATTAAATACAAAATGCACACTGCTGACTTAAGTACAAGAAGACTGACTCTTCTTACTGTCTATGATTTGAACCTTTCCTGTGAGACCAGTTTTAGATTCCGGTGCTTCACATCAGGTTTACTGTGTCCCTTGGTCCTTCTTATTGACGTGAAGCACAAAAATTGCATCGGAATTAAATACAAAAAAGCACAATGCCGACTTAAGTACAAGAAGACTGACTCTTCATACTGTCTATGCTTTGAACCTTTCCTGTGAGTCCAGTTTTACATTACGAAGCTATACTTCTGGTTTACTGTATCCCTTGGACCTTCTTAGTCACGATGAAACACAGAAATGGCATCGGAATTAAATACAAAAGTCACAATGCCGACTTAAGTACAAGAGGACTGACTCTTCTTACATTCAATGAATTTTACGTTTCCTTTGAGACCAGTTTTAGATTCCGAAGCTTCACTTCAGGTTTACTGTATCCCTTGGACCTTCTTATAGACGATGAAACACAGATATTGCATCGGAAATAAATACAAAAGGCACAATGCCGACATCAGTACATGAAGACTGACTCTTTTTACTGTCTATGTTTTGAACCTTTCCTGTGAGACCAGTTTTAGATTCCGATGCTTTGTTTCAGGTTTACTGTATCCCTTGGACCTCCTTATTTACGATGAGACACAGAAATTGCATCGGAATTAAATGCAAAAGGCACAATGCCGACTTTCGTACAAGACGACTGAGTCTTCTTACATTCTATGATTTGAACCATTCATGTGAGACCAGTTTTAGATTCCGATGCCTCATTTCAGGTATACCGTATCCCTTGGACCTTCTTATTGACGATGAAACACAGATATTGCATCGGAATTAAATACAAAAGGCACTATGATGACTTCAGAACAAGAAGACTGACTCTTCTTGCTGTCAATATTTTGAAGCTTTCTTGTGAGTCCAGTTTTAGATTCCGATGATTCACTTCAGGTTTACTGCATCCCTTGGTCCTTCATGTTGACGATGAAACACACAAATTGTATCGGAACTAAATACAAATGGCACAATGCCGACTTAAGTACTAGATGACTGAGTCTCCTTACTGTCTATGATTTGAACCTTTCCTGTGAGACCAGTTTTAGATTCTTATGCTTCATTTCAGGTATGCTGTATCCCTTGGACCTTCTTATTGACGATGAAACACAGAAATTGCGACGGAATTAAATACAAAAGCCACAAGGCACAATGCCCACGTAAAAACAAGAAGACTGACTCTTCTTACTGTCTATATTTTGAACCTTTCCTGTGAGACCAGTTTTAGATTCGGATGCTTCACTTCAGGTTTACTGTATCCCTTGGACCTGCTTATTGGCGATGAAACACAGAAACTGCATCGGTATCAAATACAAAAGGCACAATGCCAACTTAAGTACAAGATGACTGACACTTCTTACTGTCTATGATTTGAACCTTTCCTGTGAGACCAATTTCAGATTCCGAAGCTTCATTTCAGGTTCACTGTGTCCCTTGGACCTACTTATTGACGATAAAACACAGAAATTGCATCTGAATTAAGTACAAAATGCACAATTCCGACTTAAGTACAAGAAGACTGACTCTTCTTACTGTCTATGTTTTGAAGCTTTCCTGTGAGACCAGTTTTGATTCCGGTGTTTCACTTCAGGTATACTGTATCCCTTGGACCATCTTATTGAAGATGAAACACAGAAACTACATCGGAATTAAATACAAAAAGCACAATGCCGACTTAAGTACAAGAAGACTGACTCTTCTCACTGTCTATATTTTGAAACTTTCCTTTGAGACCAGTTTTAGATTCTGATGCTTCACTTCAGGTTAATTGTATCCCTTGGACCTTCATATTGACGACGAAACACAGAAATTCTATCGGAATTAAATACAAAAGGTACAATGCCAACTTAAGTACAAGATGACTGAGTCCTCTTACTGTCTATGATTTGAACCTTTCCTGTGAGACCAGCTTCAGATTCCGATGCTTCATTTCAGGTTTACTGTATCCCTTGGACCTACTTATTGACGATGAAACATAGAAATTGCGTCGGAATTAAATACAAAATGCAAATTCCGACATAAGTACAAGAAGACTGAATCTTCTTACTGTCTATGTTTTGAGGCTTTCCAGTGAGACCAGTTTTGATTCCGGTGTCTCACATCAGGTTTACTGTATCCCTTGGAAATTCTTATTAAAGATGAAACACAGAAATTGCATCGGAATTAAATACAAAAGTCAAAATGCCGGCTTAAGTACAAGAAGACTGACTCTTTTTAAAGTCTATAATTTGAACCTTTCCTGTGAGACCAGTTTTTGATTCCGATGCTTCAATTCAGGTTTACTGTATCCCTTGGTCCTGCTTATTGACGATGGAACACAGAAACTGCATCGGAATTAAATACAAAAGGCACAATGCCGACTTAAGTACAAGATGACTGACTCTTCTTATTGTCTATGTTTTGAACCTTTCCTGTGAGACAGGTTTCAGATTCCGATGCTTCATTTCAGGTTTACTGTATCACTTGGACCTTCTTATTAACGATGACATACAGAAATTGCATCGGAATTAAGTACAAAATGCACAATTCCGACTTAAGTACAAGAAGACTGACTCTTCTTACTGTCTATGTTTTGAAGCTTTCCTGTGAGGCCAGTTTTCATCCGGTGATTCACTTCAGGTTTACTGTATCCCTTGGACCATCATATTCAAGATGAATCACAGAAATTCCGTCGGAATTAAATACAAAAGGCACAATGCCGACTTAATTACAAGAAGACTAACTCTTCTTATTGTCTATGTTTTGAACCTTTCCTGTGAGACCAGTTTTAATTTCCGATGCCTCACTTCAAGTTTACTGTATCTCTTGGACCTACTTATTGACGATGAAACACAGAAATTGCATGAAAATCAAATACAAAAGGCACAATGCCGACATCAGTACATGAAGACTGACTCTTCTTACTGCCTATGTTTTTAACATATCCTGTGTGACCAGTTTCAGATTCCGATGCTTTACTTCAGGTTTACTGTATCCCTTGGACCTTCTTATTGACGATGAAACACAGAAATTGCATCGGAATTTAATGCAAAAGGCACAATGCCGACTTTAGTATAAGAGGACTGACTCCTATTACATTCTACGATTTGAACCTTTCCTGTGAGACCAGTTTTAGATTACAGTGCTTCACATCAGGTTAGCTGTATCCCTCGGACCTTCTTATTCACGATGAAACACAGAAATTGCATTGGAATTAAATACAAAAGGCATAATGCCGACATAAGTACGAGAAGACTGACTCTGCTTACTGTCTATGTTTAGAAGCTTTCCTGTGAGACCAGTGGTGATTCCGATGCTTCACTTCAGGTTTACTGTATCCCTTGGACCTTATTGACGATGAAACACAGATATGCATCGGAATTAAATACAAAAGGCTCAATGCCGACCTAAGTACAAGAAGACTGACTCTTGTTACTGTCTATGTTTTGAAGCTTTCCTGTGGGACCAGTTTTGATTCTGATCCGTCACTTCAGGTTTGCTGTATCCCTTGGACCAACTTCTTGACGATGAAACACAGAAATTACATCGGAATTAAATACAAAAGGTAAAATGCTGACTTAAGTACAAGAAGACTGACTCTTCTTACTGTCTATGATTTGAACCTTTCCTGTGAGACCAGTTTTAGATTCCGGTGCTTCACATCAGGTTTACTGTGTCCCTTGGTCCTTCTTATTGACGTGAAGCACAAAAATTGCATCGGAATTAAATACAAAAAAGCACAATGCCGACTTAAGTACAAGAAGACTGACTCTTCATACTGTCTATGCTCTGAACCTTTCCTGTGAGACCAGTTTTACATTACGAAGCTATACTTCTGGTTTACTGTATCCCTTGGACCTTCTTATTCACGATGAAACACAGAAATGGCATCGGAATTAAATACAAAAGTCACAATGCCGACTTAAGTACAAGAGGACTGACTCTTCTTACATTCTATGAATTTTACGTTTCCTTTGAGACCAGTTTTAGATTCCGAAGCTTCACTTCAGGTTTACTGTATCCCTTGGACCTTCTTATTGACGATGAAACACAGAAATTGCATCGGAATTAAATACAAAAGTCACAATGCCGACATCAGTACATGAAGACTGACTCTTCTTACTGTCTATGTTTTGAACCTTTCCTGTGTGACCAGTTTTAGATTCCGATGCTTTACTTCAGGTTTACTGTATCCCTTGGACCTTCTTATTGTCGATGAAACACAGAAACTGCATCGGTATCAAATACAAAAGGCACAATGCCAACTTAAGTACAAGATGACTGACTCTTCTTACTGTCTATGATTTGAACCTTTCCTGTGAGACCAGTTTCAGATTCCGATGCTTCAATTCAGGTTTACTGTGTCCCTTGGTCCTTCTTATTGACGTGAAGCACAAAAATTGCATCGGAATTAAGTACAAAATGCACAATTCTGACTTAAGTACAAGAAGACTGACTCTTCTTACTGTCTATATTTTGAACCTTTCCTTTGAGACCAGTTTTAGATTCTCATGCTTCACTTCAGGTTTACTGTATCCCTTTGGACCTTCATATTGACGACGAAACACAGAAATTCTGTCGGAATTAAATACAAAAGGTACAATGCCGACTTAAGTACAAGATGACTGAGTCCTCTTACTGTCTATGATTTGAACCTTTCCTGTGAGACCAGTTTCAGATTCCGATGCTTCATTTCAGGTTTACTGTATCCCTTGGACCTACTTATTGACGATGAATCACAGAAATTGCATCGGAATTAAATACAAAAGTCAAAATGCCGACTTATGTAAAGAAGACTGACTCTTCTTACTGTCTATAATTTGAACCTTTCCTGTGAGACCAGTTTTAGATTCCGATGCTTCACTTCAGGTTTACTGTATCCCTTGGACTTTCTTATTGACGGTGAAACACAGAAATTGCGTCGGAATTCAATACAAAAGGCACAATGCCCACTTAAAAACAAGAAGACTGACTCTTCTTACAGTCAATGTTTTGACCCTTTCCTGTGTGACCAGGTTTAGCTTCTGATGCTTCCCTTCAGGTTTACTGTATCCCTTGGACTTTCTTATTAACGGTGAAACACAGAAATTGCGTCGGAATTAAATACAAAAGGCACAATGCCCACATAAAGACAAAAAGACTGACTCTTCCTACTGTCTATGTTTAGAAGCTTTCCTGTGAGACCAGTGGTGATTCCGATGCTTCACTTCAGGTTTACTGTATCCCTTGGACCTTATTGACGATGAAACACAGATATGCATCGGAATTAAATACAAAAGGCGCAATGCCGACGTAAGTACAAGAGGACTGACTCTTCTTACATTCCATGATTTGAACCTTTCCTGTGAGACCAGTTTTCGATTCCGATGCTTCACTTCCCGTTTACTGTATCCCTTGGACCTGCTTATTGACGATGAAACACAGAAACTGCATCGGAATTAATTACAAAAGGCACAGTGCCGACTTAAGTACAAGATGACTGACTCTTTTTATTGTCTATGTTTTGAACCTTTCCTGTGAGACAGGTTTCAGATTCCGATGCTTCATTTCAGGTTTACTGTATCCCTTGGACCTTCTTATTGACGATGAAACACAGAAATTGCATCAGAATTAAGTACAAAATGCACAATTCCGACTTAAGAACAAGAAGACTGACTCTTCTTACTGTCTATGTTTTGAAGCTTTCCTGTGAGACCAGTTTTCATTCCGGTGATTGACTTCAGGTTTACTGTATCCCTTGGACCATCATATTGAAGATGAATCACAGAAATTCCATCGGAGTTAAATACAGAAGGCACAATGCCGACTTAATTACAAGAAGACTAACCCATCTTATTGTCTATGTTTTGAACCTTTCCTGTGAGACCAGTTTTAATTTCCGATGCCTCACTTCAGGTTTACTGTATCTCTTGGACCTACTTATTGACGATGAAACACAGAAATTGCATCGGAATTAAGTACAAAATGCACAATTCCGACTTAAGTACATGAAGACTGACTCTTCTTACTGCCTATGTTTTGAACCTTTCCTGTGTGACAAGTTTTAGATTCCGATGCTTTACTTCAGGTTTACTGTATCTCTTGGACCTTTTTATTCACGATGAAACACAGAAATTGCATCGGAATTTAATGCAAAAGGCACAATGCCGACTTTAGTACAAGAGGACTGACTCCTATTACATTCTACAAATTGAACCTTTCCTGTGAAACCAGTTTTAGATTACAGTGCTTCACATCAGGTTAACTGTATCCCTCGGACCTTCTTATTCACGATGAAACACAGAAATTGCATTGGAATTAAATACAAAAGGCATAATGCCGACATAAGTACGAGAAGACTGACTCTGCTTACTGTCTATGTTTAGAAGCTTTCCTGTGAGACCAGTGGTGATTCCGATGCTTCACTTCAGGTTTACTGTATCCCTTGGACCTTATTGACGATGAAACACAGATATGCATCGGAATTAAATACAAAAGGCGCAATGCCGACGTAAGTACAAGAGGACTGACTCTTCTTACATTCCATGATATGAACCTATCCTGTGAGACCAGTTTTGGATTCCAATGCTTCACTTCAATTTTACTGTATCCCTTGGACTTGCTTATTGACGATGAAACACAGAAATTGCATCGGAAATAAATACAAAAGGCTCAATGCCGACCTAAGTACAAGAAGACTGACTCTTGTTACTGTCTATGTTTTGAAGCTTTCCTGTGGGACCAGTTTTGATTCCGATCCGTCACTTCAGGTTTGCTGTATCCCTTGGACCAACTTCTTGACGATGAAACACAGAAATTACATCGGAATTAAATACAAAAGGCACAATGCTAACTTAAGTACAAGAAGACTGACTCTTCTTACTGTCTATGATTTGAACCTTTCCTGTGAGACCAGTTTTAGATTCCGGTGCTTCACGTCAGGTTTACTCAGTCCCTTGGTCCTTCTTATTGACGTGAAGCACAAAAATTGCATCGGAATTAAATACAAAAAAGCACAATGCCGACTTAAGTACAAGAAGACTGACTCTTCATACTGTCTATGCTTTGAACCTTTCCTGTGAGACCAGTTTTACATTACGAAGCTATACTTCTGGTTTACTGTATCCCTTGGACCTTCTTATTCACGATGAAACACAGAAATGGCATCGGAATTAAATACAAAAGTCACAATGCCGACTTAAGTACAAGAGGACTGACTCTTCTTACATTCTATGAATTTTACGTTCCCTTGGAGACCAGTTTTAGATTCCGAAGCTTCACTTCAGGTTTACTGTATCCCTTGGACCTTCTTGTTGACGATGAAACACAGAAATTGCATCGGAATTAAATACAAAAGTCACAATGCCGACATCAGTACATGAAGACTGACTCTTCTTACTGTCTATGTTTTGAACCTTTCCTGTGTGACCAGTTTTAGATTCCGATGCTTTACTTCAGGTTTACTGTATCCCTTGGACCTTCTTATTGTCGATGAAACACAGAAACTGCATCGGTATCAAATACAAAAGGCACAATGCCAACTTAAGTACAAGATGACTGACTCTTCTTACTGTCTATGATTTGAACCTTTCCTGTGAGACCAGTTTCAGATTCCGATGCTTCAATTCAGGTTTACTGTGTCCCTTGGACCTACTTATTGACGATGAAACACAGAAATTGCATCGGAATTAAGTACAAAATGCACAATTCTGACTTATGTACAAGAAGACTGACACTTCTTACTGTCTATATTTTGAACCTTTCGTTTGAGACCAGTTTTAGATTCTCATGCTTCACTTCAGGTACTGTATCCCTTTGGACCTTCATATTGACGACGAAACACAGAAATTCTATCGGAATTAAATACAAAAGGTACAATGCCGACTTAAGTACAAGATGACTGAGTCCTCTTCCTGTCTATGATTTGAACCTTTCCTGTGAGACCAGTTTCAGATTCCGATGCTTCATTTCAGGTTTACTGTATCCCTTGGACCTACTTATTGACGATGAAACACAGAAATTGCATCGGAATTAAATACAAAAGTCAAAATGCCGACTTAAGTACAAGAAGACTGACTCTTCTTACTGTCTATAATTTGAACCTTTCCTGTGAGACCAGTTTTAGATTCCGATGCTTCACTTCAGGTTTACTGTATCCCTTGGACTTTCTTATTGACGGTGAAACACAGTAATTGCGTCGGAATTAAATACAAAAGGCACAATGCCCACTTAAAAACAAGAAGACTGACTCTTCTTACTGTCAATGTTTTGAACCTTTCCTGTGTGACCAGTTTTAGCTTCTGATGCTTCCCTTCAGGTTTACTGTATCCCTTGGACTTTCTTATTAACGGTGAAACACAGAAATTGCGTCGGAATTAAATACAAAAGGCACAATGCCCACATAAAGACAAAAAGACTGACTCTTCTTACTGTCTATGTTTTGAACCTTTCCTGTGAGACCAGTTTTAGATTCCTATGTTTTACTTCATGTTTACTGTATCCCTTGGACCTTCTTATTGACAATGAAACACAGAAATTGCATCGGAATTAAATACAAAAGGCACAATGCCGACTTAAGTACAAGAGGACTGACTCTTCTTACATTCCATGATTTGAACCTTTCCTGTGAGACCAGTTTTCGATTCCGATGCTTCACTTCCGGTTTACTGTATCCCTTGGACCTGCTTATTGACGATGAAACACAGAAACTGCATCGGAATTAAATACAAAAGGCACAATGCCGACTTAAGTACAAGATGACTGACTCTTTTTATTGTCTATGTTTTGAACCTTTCCTGTGAGACAGGTTTCAGATTCCGATTCTTCATTTCAGGTTTACTGTATCCCTTGGACCTTCTTATTGACGATGAAACACAGAAATTGCATCAGAATTAAGTACAAAATGCACAATTCCGACTTAAGTACAAGAAGACTGACTCTTCTTACTGTCTATGTTTTGAAGCTTTCCTGTGAGACCAGTTTTCATTCCGGTGTGGGACTTCAGGTTTACTGTATCCCTTGGACCATCATATTGAAGATGAATCACAGAAATTCCATCGGAATTAAATACAAAAGGCACAATGCCGACTTAATTACAAGAAGACTAACTCATCTTATTGTCTATGTTTTGAACCTTTCCTGTGAGACCAGTTTTAATTTCCGATGCCTCACTTCAGGTTTACTGTATCTCTTGGACCTACTTATTGACGATGAAACACAGAAATTGCATCGGAATTAAGTACAAAATGCACAATTCAGACTTAAGTACATGAAGACTGACTCTTCTTACTGCCTATGTTTTGAACCTTTCCTGTGTGACCAGTTTTAGATTCCGATGCTTTACTTCAGGTTTACTGTATCTCTTGGACCTTTTTATTGACGAAAAAACACAGAAATTGCATCGGAATTTAATGCAAAAGGCACAATGCCGACTTTAGTACAAGAGGACTGACTCCTATTACATTCTACAAATTGAACCTTTCCTGCGAAACCAGTTTTAGATTACAGTGCTTCACATCAGGTTAACTGTATCCCTCGGACCTTCTTATTCACGATGAAACACAGAAATTGCATTGGAATTAAATACAAAAGGCATAATGCCGACATAAGTACGAGAAGACTGGCTCTGCTTACTGTCTATGTTTAGAAGCTTTCCTGTGAGACCAGTGGTGATTCCGATGCTTCACTTCAGGTCTACTGTATTCCTTGGACCTTATTGACGATGAAACACAGATATGCATCGGAATTAAATACAAAAGGCACAATGCCGACGTAAGTACAAGAGGACTGACTCTTCTTACATTCCATGATATGAACCTATCCTGTGAGACCAGTTTTGGATTCCAATGCTTCACTTCAATTTTACTGTATCCCTTGGACTTGCTTATTGACGATGAAACACAGAAATTCCATCGGAAATAAATACAAAAGGCTCAATGCCGTCCTAAGTACAAGAAGACTGACTCTTGTTACTGTCTATGTTTTGAAGCTTTCCTGTGGGACCAGTTTTGATTCCGATCCGTCACTTCAGGTTTGCTGTATCCCTTGGACCAACTTCTTTACGATGAAACACAGAAATTACATCGGAATTAAATACAAAAGGCACAATGCTGACTTAAGTACAAGAAGACTGACTCTTCTTACTGTCTATGATTTGAACCTTTCCTGTGAGACCAGTTTTAGATTCCGGTGCTTCACATCAGGTTTACTGTGTCCCTTGGTCCTTCTTATTGACGTGAAGCACAAAAATTGCATCGGAATTAAATACAAAAAAGCACAATGCCGACTTAAGTACAAGAAGACTGACTCTTCATACTGTCTATGCTTTGAACCTTTCCTGTGAGACCAGTTTTACATTACGAAGCTATACTTCTGGTTTACTGTATCCCTTGGACCTTCTTATTCACGATGAAACACAGAAATGGCATCGGAATTGAATACAAAAGTCACAATGCCGACTTAAGTACAAGAGGACTGACTCTTCTTACATTCTATGAATTTTACGTTTCCTTTGAGACCAGTTTTAGATTCCGAAGCTTCACTTCAGGTTTACTGTATCCCTTGGACCTTCTTATTGACGATGAAACACAGAAATTGCATCGGAATTAAATACAAAAGTCACAATGCCGACATCAGTACATGAAGACTGACTCTTCTTACTGTCTATGTTTTGAACCTTTCCTGTGTGACCAGTTTTAGATTCCGATGCTTTACTTCAGGTTCACTGTATCCCTTGGACCTTCTTATTGTCGATGAAACACAGAAACTGCATCGGTATCAAATACAAAAGGCACAATGCCAACTTAAGTACAAGATGACTGACTCTTCTTACTGTCTATGATTTGAACCTTTCCTGTGAGACCAGTTTCAGATTCCGATGCTTCAATTCAGATTTACTGTGTCCCTTGGACCTACTTATTGACGATGAAACACAGAAATTGCATCGGAATTAAGTACAAAATGCACAATTCTGACTTAAGTACAAGAAGACTGACTCTTCTTACTGTCTATATTTTGAACCTTTCCTTTGAGACCAGTTTTAGATTCTCATGCTTCACTTCAGGTTTACTGTATCCCTTTGGACCTTCATATTGACGACGAAACACAGAAATTCTATCGGAATTAAATACAAAAGGTACAATGCCGACTTAAGTACAAGATGACTGAGTCCTCTTACTGTCTATGATTTGAACCTTTCCTGTGAGACCAGTTTCAGATTCCGATGCTTCATTTCAGGTTTACTGAATCCCTTGGACCTACTTATTGACGATGAAACACAAAAATTGCATCGGAATTAAATACAAAAGTCAAAATGCCGACTTAAGTACAAGAAGACTGACTCTTCTTACTGTCGATAATTTGAACCTTTCCTGTGAGACCAGTTTTAGATTCCGATGCTTCACTTCAGGTTTACTGTATCCCTTGGACTTTCTTGTTGACTTTGAAACACAGAAATTGCGTCGGAATTAAATACAAAAGGCACAATGCCCACTTAAAAACAAGAAGACTGACTCTTCTTACTGTCAATGTTTTGAACCTTTCCTGTGTGACCAGTATTAGCTTCTGATGCTTCACTTCAGGTTGACTGTATCCCATGGACTTTCTTATTAACGGTGAAACACAGAAATTGCGTCGGAATTAAATACAAAAGACACAATGCCCACATAAAGACAAAAAGACTGACTCTTCTTACTGTCTATGTTTTGAACCTTACCTGTGAGATCAGTTTTAGATTCCTATGTTTTACTTCAGGTTTACTGTATCCCTTGGACCTTCTTATTGACAATGAAACACAGAAATTGCATCGGAATTAAATACAAAAGGCACAATGCCGACTTAATTACAAGAGGACTGACTCTTCTTACATTCCATGATTTGAACCTTTCCTGTGAGACCAGTTTTCGATTCCGATGCTTCACTTCCGGTTTACTGTATCCCTTGGACCTGCTTATTGACGATGAAACACAGAAACTGCATCGGAATTAAATACAAAAGGCACAATGCCGACTTAAGTACAAGATGACTGACTCTTTTTATTGTCTATGTTTTGAACCTTTCCTGTGAGACAGGTTTCAGATTCCGATGCTTCATTTCAGGTTTACTGTATCCCTTGGACCTTCTTATTGACGATGAAACACAGAAATTGCATCAGAATTAAGTACAAAATGCACAATTCCGACTTAAGTACAAGAAGACTGACTCTTCTTACTGTCTATGTTTTGAAGCTTTCCTGTGAGACCAGTTTTCATTCCGGTGAGGGACTTCAGGTTTACTGTATCCCTTGGACCATCATATTGGAGATGAATCACAGAAATTCCATCGGAATTAAAAACAAAAGGCACAATGCCGACTTAATTACAAGAAGACTAACTCATCTTATTGTCTATGTTTTGAACCTTTCCTGTGAGACCAGTTTTAATTTCCGATGCCTCACTTCAGGTTTACTGTATCTCTTGGACCTACTTATTGACGATGAAACACAGAAATTGCATCGGAATTAAGTACAAAATGCACAATTCCGACTTAAGTACATGAAGACTGACTCTTCTTACTGCCTATGTTTTGAACCTTTCCTGTGTGACAAGTTTTAGATTCCGATGCTTTACTTCAGGTTTACTGTATCTCTTGGACCTTTTTATTGACGATGAAACACAGAAATTGCATCGGAATTTAATGCAAAAGGCACAATGCCGACTTTAGTACAAGTGGACTGACTCCTATTACATTCTACAAATTGAACCTTTCCTGTGAAACCAGTTTTAGATTACAGTGCTTCACATCAGGTTAACTGTATCCCTCGGACCTTCTTATTCACGATGAAACAGAGAAATTGCATTGGAATTAAATACAAAAGGCATAATTCCGACATAAGTACGAGAAGATTGACTCTTCTTACTGTCTATGTTTTGAAGCTTTCCTGTGAAACCAGTGTTGATTCCGATGCTTCACTTCAGGTTTACTGTATCCCTTGGACCTTATTGACGATGAAACATAGAAATTCATCGGAATTAAATACAAAAGGCACAATGCCGACGTAATTACAAGAGGACTGACTCTTCTTACATTCCATGATATGAACCTATCCTGTGAGACCAGTTTTGGATTCCAATGCTTCACTTCAATTTCCCTGTATCCCTTGGACCTGCTTATTGACGATGAAACACAGAAATTGAATCGGAATTAAATACAAAAGTCATAATGCCGACAAAAGTACGAGAAGACTGACTCTGCTTACTGTCTATGTTTAGAAGCTTTCCTGTGAGACCAGTGGTGATTCCGATGCTTCACTTCAGGTTTACTGTATTCCTTGGACCTTATTGACGATGAAACACAGATATGCATCGGAATTAAATACAAAAGGCACAATGCCGACGTAAGTACAAGAGGACTGACTCTTCTTACATTCCATGATATGAACCTATCCTGTGAGACCAGTTTTGGATTCCAATGCTTCACTTCAATTTTACTGTATCCCTTGGACTTGCTTATTGACGATGAAACACAGAAATTGCATCGGAAATAAATACAAAAGGCTCAATGCCGTCCTAAGTACAAGAAGACTGACTCTTGTTACTGTCTATGTTTTGAAGCTTTCCTGTGGGACCAGTTTTGATTCCGATCCGTCACTTCAGGTTTGCTGTATCCCTTGGACCAACTTCTTTACGATGAAACACAGAAATTACATCGGAGTTAAATACAAAAGGCACAATGCTGACTTAAGTACAAGAAGACTGACTCTTCTTACTGTCTATGATTTGAACCTTTCCTGTGAGACCAGTTTTAGATTCCGGTGCTTCACATCAGGTTTACTGTGTCCCTTGGTCCTTCTTATTGACGTGAAGCACAAAAATTGCATCGGAATTAAATACAAAAAAGCACAATGCCGACTTAAGTACAAGAAGACTGACTCTTCATACTGTCTATGCTTTGAACCTTTCCTGTGAGACAGTTTTACATTACGAAGCTATACTTCTGGTTTACTGTATCCCTTGGACCTTCTTATTCACGATGAAACGCAGAAATGGCATCGGAATTAAATACAAAAGTCACAATGCCGACTTAAGTACAAGAGGACTGACTCTTCTTACATTCTATGAATTTTAAGTTTCCTTTGAGACCAGTTTTAGATTCCGAAGCTTCACTTCAGGTTTACTGTATCCCTTGGACCTTCTTATTGACGATGAAACACAGAAATTGCATCGGAATTAAATACAAAAGTCAAAATGCCGACTTAAGTACAAGAAGACTGACTCTTCTTACTGTCTATGATTTGAACCTTTCCTGTGAGACCAGTTTCAGATTCCGATGCTTCAATTCAGGTTTACTGTGTCCCTTGGACCTACTTATTGACGATGAAACACAGAAATTGCATCGGAATTAAGTACAAAATGCACAATTCTGACTTATGTACAAGAAGACTGACTCTTCTTACTGTCTATATTTTGAACCTTTCCTTTGAGACCAGTTTTAGATTCTCATGCTTCACTTCAGGTACTGTATCCCTTTGGACCTTCATATTGACGACGAAACACAGAAATTCTATCGGAATTAAATACAAAAGGTACAATGCCGACTTAAGTACAAGATGACTGAGTCCTCTTACTGTCTATGATTTGAACCTTTCCTGTGAGACCAGTTTCAGATTCCGATGCTTCTTTTAAGGGTTACTGTATCCCTTGGACCTACTTATTGACGATGAAACACAGAAATTGCATCGGAATTAAATACAAAAGTCAAAATGCCGACTTAAGTACAAGAAGACTGACTCTTCTTACTGTCTATAATTTGAACCTTTCCTGTGAGACCAGTTTTAGATTCCGATGCTTCACTTCAGGTTTACTGTATCCCTTGGACTTTCTTATTGACGGTGAAACACAGAAATTGCGTCGGAATTAAATACAAAAGGCACAATGCCCACTTAAAAACAAGAAGACTGACTCTTCTTACTGTCAATGTTTTGAACCTTTCCTGTGTGACCAGTTTTAGCTTCTGATGCTTCCCTTCAGGTTTACTGTATCCCTTGGACTTTCTTATTAACGGTGAAACACAGAAATTGCGTCGGAATTAAATACAAAAGGCACAATGCCCACATAAAGACAAAAAGACTGACTCTTCTTACTGTCTATGTTTTGAACCTTTCCTGTGAGACCAGTTTTAGATTCCTATGTTTTACTTCATGTTTACTGTATCCCTTGGACCTTCTTATTGACAATGAAACACAGAAATTGCATCGGAATTAAATACAAAAGGCACAATGCCGACTTAAGTACAAGAGGACTGACTCTTCTTACATTCCATGATTTGAACCTTTCCTGTGAGACCAGTTTTCGATTCCGATGCTTCACTTCCGGTTTACTGTATCCCTTGGACCTGCTTATTGACGATGAAACACAGAAACTGCATCGGAATTAAATACAAAAGGCACAATGCCGACTTAAGTACAAGATGACTGACTCTTTTTATTGTCTATGTTTTGAACCTTTCCTGTGAGACAGGTTTCAGATTCCGATTCTTCATTTCAGGTTTACTGTATCCCTTGGACCTTCTTATTGACGATGAAACACAGAAATTGCATCAGAATTAAGTACAAAATGCACAATTCCGACTTAAGTACAAGAAGACTGACTCTTCTTACTGTCTATGTTTTGAAGCTTTCCTGTGAGACCAGTTTTCATTCCGGTGTGGGACTTCAGGTTTACTGTATCCCTTGGACCATCATATTGAAGATGAATCACAGAAATTCCATCGGAATTAAATACAAAAGGCACAATGCCGACTTAATTACAAGAAGACTAACTCATCTTATTGTCTATGTTTTGAACCTTTCCTGTGAGACCAGTTTTAATTTCCGATGCCTCACTTCAGGTTTACTGTATCTCTTGGACCTACTTATTGACGATGAAACACAGAAATTGCATCGGAATTAAGTACAAAATGCACAATTCAGACTTAAGTACATGAAGACTGACTCTTCTTACTGCCTATGTTTTGAACCTTTCCTGTGTGACCAGTTTTAGATTCCGATGCTTTACTTCAGGTTTACTGTATCTCTTGGACCTTTTTATTGACGATGAAACACAGAAATTGCATCGGAATTTAATGCAAAAGGCACAATGCCGACTTTAGTACAAGAGGACTGACTCCTATTACATTCTACAAATTGAACCTTTCCTGTGAAACCAGTTTTAGATTACAGTGCTTCACATCAGGTTAACTGTATCCCTCGGACCTTCTTATTCACGATGAAACACAGAAATTGCATTGGAATTAAATACAAAAGGCATAATGCCGACATAAGTACGAGAAGACTGACTCTGCTTACTGTCTATGTTTAGAAGCTTTCCTGTGAGACCAGTGGTGATTCCGATGCTTCACTTCAGGTTTACTGTATTCCTTGGACCTTATTGACGATGAAACACAGATATGCATCGGAATTAAATACAAAAGGCACAATGCCGACGTAAGTACAAGAGGACTGACTCTTCTTACATTCCATGATATGAACCTATCCTGTGAGACCAGTTTTGGATTCCAATGCTTCACTTCAATTTTACTGTATCCCTTGGACTTGCTTATTGACGATGAAACACAGAAATTGCATCGGAAATAAATACAAAAGGCTCAATGCCGTCCTAAGTACAAGAAGACTGACTCTTGTTACTGTCTATGTTTTGAAGCTTTCCTGTGGGACCAGTTTTGATTCCGATCCGTCACTTCAGGTTTGCTGTATCCCTTGGACCAACTTCTTTACGATGAAACACAGAAATTACATCGGAATTAAATACAAAAGGCACAATGCTGACTTAAGTACAAGAAGACTGACTCTTCTTACTGTCTATGATTTGAACCTTTCCTGTGAGACCAGTTTTAGATTCCGGTGCTTCACATCAGGTTTACTGTGTCCCTTGGTCCTTCTTATTGACGTGAAGCACAAAAATTGCATCGGAATTAAATACAAAAAAGCACAATGCCGACTTAAGTACAAGAAGACTGACTCTTCATACTGTCTATGCTTTGAACCTTTCCTGTGAGACCAGTTTTACATTACGAAGCTATACTTCTGGTTTACTGTATCCCTTGGACCTTCTTATTCACGATGAAACACAGAAATGGCATCGGAATTGAATACAAAAGTCACAATGCCGACTTAAGTACAAGAGGACTGACTCTTCTTACATTCTATGAATTTTACGTTTCCTTTGAGACCAGTTTTAGATTCCGAAGCTTCACTTCAGGTTTACTGTATCCCTTGGACCTTCTTATTGACGATGAAACACAGAAATTGCATCGGAATTAAATACAAAAGTCACAATGCCGACATCAGTACGTGAAGACTGACTCTTCTTACTGTCTATGTTTTGAACCTTTCCTGTGTGACCAGTTTTAGATTCCGATGCTTTACTTCAGGTTTACTGTATCCCTTGGACCTTCTTATTGTCGATGAAACACAGAAACTGCATCGGTATCAAATACAAAAGGCACAATGCCAACTTAAGTACAAGATGACTGACTCTTCTTACTGTCTATGATTTGAACCTTTCCTGTGAGACCAGTTTCAGATTCCGATGCTTCAATTCAGATTTACTGTGTCCCTTGGACCTACTTATTGACGATGAAACACAGAAATTGCATCGGAATTAAGTACAAAATGCACAATTCTGACTTAAGTACAAGAAGACTGACTCTTCTTACTGTCTATATTTCGAACCTTTCCTTTGAGACCAGTTTTAGATTCCGATGCTTTACTTCAGGTTTACTGTATCCCTTGGACCTTCTTATTGTCGATGAAACACAGAAACTGCATCGGAATTAAATACAAAAGGCATAATACCGACATAAGTACGAGAAGACTGACTCTGCTTACTGTCTATGTTTAGAAGCTTTCCTGTGAGACCAGTGGTGATTCCGATGCTTCACTTCAGGTTTACTGTATTCCTTGGACCTTATTGACGATGAAACACAGATATGCATCGGAATTAAATACAAAAGGCACAATGCCGACGTAAGTACAAGAGGACTGACTCTTCTTACATTCCATGATATGAACCTATCCTGTGAGACCAGTTTTGGATTCCAATGCTTCACTTCAATTTTACTGTATCCCTTGGACTTGCTTATTGACGATGAAACACAGAAATTGCATCGGAAATAAATACAAAAGGCTCAATGCCGTCCTAAGTACAAGAAGACTGACTCTTGTTACTGTCTATGTTTTGAAGCTTTCCTGTGGGACCAGTTTTGATTCCGATCCGTCACTTCAGGTTTGCTGTATCCCTTGGACCAACTTCTTTACGATGAAACACAGAAATTACATCGGAATTAAATACAAAAGGCACAATGCTGACTTAAGTACAAGAAGACTGACTCTTCTTACTGTCTATGATTTGAACCTTTCCTGTGAGACCAGTTTTAGATTCCGGTGCTTCACATCAGGTTTACTGTGTCCCTTGGTCCTTCTTATTGACGTGAAGCACAAAAATTGCATCGGAATTAAATACAAAAAAGCACAATGCCGACTTAAGTACAAGAAGACTGACTCTTCATACTGTCTATGCTTTGAACCTTTCCTGTGAGACCAGTTTTACATTACGAAGCTATACTTCTGGTTTACTGTATCCCTTGGACCTTCTTATTCACGATGAAACACAGAAATGGCATCGGAATTAAATACAAAAGTCACAATGCCGACTTAAGTACAAGAGGACTGACTCTTCTTACATTCTATGAATTTTACGTTTCCTTTGAGACCAGTTTTAGATTCCGAAGCTTCACTTCAGGTTTACTGTATCCCTTGGACCTTCTTATTGACGATGAAACACAGAAATTGCATCGGAATTAAATACAAAAGTCAAAATGCCGACTTAAGTACAAGAAGACTGACTCTTCTTACTGTCTATAATTTGAACCTTTCCTGTGAGACCAGTTTTAGATTCCGATGCTTCACTTCAGGTTTACTGTATCCCTTGGACTTTCTTATTGACGGTGAAACACAGAAATTGCGTCGGAATTAAATACAAAAGGCACAATGCCCACTTAAAAACAAGAAGACTGACTCTTCTTACTGTCAATGTTTTGAACCTTTCCTGTGTGACCAGTTTTAGCTTCTGATGCTTCCCTTCAGGTTTACTGTATCCCTTGGACTTTCTTATTAACGGTGAAACACAGAAATTGCGTCGGAATTAAATACAAAAGGCACAATGCCCACATAAAGACAAAAAGACTGACTCTTCTTACTGTCTATGTTTTGAACCTTTCCTGTGAGACCAGTTTTAGATTCCTATGTTTTACTTCATGTTTACTGTATCACTTGGACCTTCTTATTGACAATGAAACACAGAAATTGCATCGGAATTAAATACAAAAGGCACAATGCCGACTTAAGTACAAGAGGACTGACTCTTCTTACATTCCATGATTTGAACCTTTCCTGTGAGACCAGTTTTCGATTCCGATGCTTCACTTCCGGTTTACTGTATCCCTTGGACCTGCTTATTGACGATGAAACACAGAAACTGCATCGGAATTAAATACAAAAGGCACAATGCCGACTTAAGTACAAGATGACTGACTCTTTTTATTGTCTATGTTTTGAACCTTTCCTGTGAGACAGGTTTCAGATTCCGATTCTTCATTTCAGGTTTACTGTATCCCTTGGACCTTCTTATTGACGATGAAACACAGAAATTGCATCAGAATTAAGTACAAAATGCACAATTCCGACTTAAGTACAAGAAGACTGACTCTTCTTACTGTCTATGTTTTGAAGCTTTCCTGTGAGACCAGTTTTCATTCCGGTGTGGGACTTCAGGTTTACTGTATCCCTTGGACCATCATATTGAAGATGAATCACAGAAATTCCATCGGAATTAAATACAAAAGGCACAATGCCGACTTAATTACAAGAAGACTAACTCATCTTATTGTCTATGTTTTGAACCTTTCCTGTGAGACCAGTTTTAATTTCCGATGCCTCACTTCAGGTTTACTGTATCTCTTGGACCTACTTATTGACGATGAAACACAGAAATTGCATCGGAATTAAGTACAAAATGCACAATTCCGACTTAAGTACATGAAGACTGACTCTTCTTACTGCCTATGTATTGACCCTTTCCTGTGTGACCAGTTTTAGATTCCGATGCTTTACTTCAGGTTTACTGTATCTCTTGGACCTTTTTATTGACGATGAAACACAGAAATTGCATCGGAATTTAATGCAAAAGGCACAATGCCGACTTTAGTACAAGAGGACTGACTCCTATTACATTCTACAAATTGAACCTTTCCTGTGAAACCAGTTTTAGATTACAGTGCTTCACATCAGGTTAACTGTATCCCTCGGACCTTCTTATTCACGATGAAACACAGAAATTGCATTGGAATTAAATACAAAAGGCATAATGCCGACATAAGTACGAGAAGACTGACTCTGCTTACTGTCTATGTTTAGAAGCTTTCCTGTGAGACCAGTGGTGATTCCGATGCTTCACTTCAGGTTTACTGTGTTCCTTGGACCTTATTGACGATGAAACACAGATATGCATCGGAATTAAACACAAAAGGCACAATGCCGACGTAAGTACAAGAGGACTGACTCTTCTTACATTCCATGATATGAACCTATCCTGTGAGACCAGTTTTGGATTCCAATGCTTCACTTCAATTTTACTGTATCCCTTGGACTTGCTTATTGACGATGAAACACAGAAATTGCATCGGAAATAAATACAAAAGGCTCAATGCCGTCCTAAGTACAAGAAGACTGACTCTTGTTACTGTCTATGTTTTGAAGCTTTCCTGTGGGACCAGTTTTGATTCCGATCCGTCACTTCAGGTTTGCTGTATCCCTTGGACCAACTTCTTTACGATGAAACACAGAAATTACATCGGAATTAAATACAAAAGGCACAATGCTGACTTAAGTACAAGAAGACTGACTCTTCTTACTGTCTATGATTTGAACCTTTCCTGTGAGACCAGTTTTAGATTCCGGTGCTTCACATCAGGTTTACTGTGTCCCTTGGTCCTTCTTATTGACGTGAAGCACAAAAATTGCATCGGAATTAAATACAAAAAAGCACAATGCCGACTTAAGTACAAGAAGACTGACTCTTCATACTGTCTATGCTTTGAACCTTTCCTGTGAGACCAGTTTTACATTACGAAGCTATACTTCTGGTTTACTGTATCCCTTGGACCTTCTTATTCACGATGAAACACAGAAATGGCATCGGAATTAAATACAAAAGTCACAATGCCGACTTAAGTACAAGAGGACTGACTCTTCTTACATTCTATGAATTTTACGTTTCCTTTGAGACCAGTTTTAGATTCCGAAGCTTCACTTCAGGTTTACTGTATCCCTTGGACCTTCTTATTGACGATGAAACACAGAAATTGCATCGGAATTAAATACAAAAGTCACAATGCCGACATCAGTACATGAAGACTGACTCTTCTTACTGTCTATGCTTTGAACCTTTCCTGTGAGACCAGTTTTACATTACGAAGCTATACTTCTGGTTTACTGTATCCCTTGGACCTTCTTATTCACGATGAAACACAGAAATGGCATCGGAATTAAATACAAAAGTCACAATGCCGACTTAAGTACAAGAGGACTGACTCTTCTTACATTCTATGAATTTTACGTTTCCTGTGAGACCAGTTTCAGATTCCGATGCTTCAATTCAGATTTACTGTGTCCCTTGGACCTACTTATTGACGATGAAACACAGAAATTGCATCGGAATTAAGTACAAAATGCACAATTCTGACTTAAGTACAAGAAGACTGACTCTTCTTACTGTCTATATTTTGAACCTTTCCTTTGAGACCAGTTTTAGATTCTCATGCTTCACTTCAGGTTTACTGTATCCCTTTGGACCTTCATATTGACGACGAAACACAGAAATTCTATCGGAATTAAATACAAAAGGTACAATGCCGACTTAAGTACAAGATGACTGAGTCCTCTTACTGTCTATGATTTGAACCTTTCCTGTGAGACCAGTTTCAGATTCCGATGCTTCATTTCAGGTTTACTGAATCCCTTGGACCTACTTATTGACGATGAAACACAAAAATTGCATCGGAATTAAATACAAAAGTCAAAATGCCGACTTAAGTACAAGAAGACTGACTCTTCTTACTGTCAATAATTTGAACCTTTCCTGTGAGACCAGTTTTAGATTCCGATGCTTCACTTCAGGTTTACTGTATCCCTTGGACTTTCTTGTTGACGGTGAAACACAGAAATTGCGTCGGAATTAAATACAAAAGGCACAATGCCCACTTAAAAACAAGAAGACTGACTCTTCTTACTGTCAATGTTTTGAACCTTTCCTGTGTGACCAGTATTAGCTTCTGATGCTTCACTTCAGGTTGACTGTATCTCATGGACTTTCTTATTAACGGTGAAACACAGAAATTGCGTCGGAATTAAATACAAAAGACACAATGCCCACATAAAGACAAAAAGACTGACTCTTCTTACTGTCTATGTTTTGAACCTTACCTGTGAGACCAGTTTTAGATTCCTATGCTTTACTTCAGGTTTACTGTATCCCTTGGACCTTCTTATTGACAATGAAACACAGAAATTGCATCGGAATTAAATACAAAAGGCACAATGCCGACTTAAGTACAAGAGGACTGACTCTTCTTACATTCCATGATTTGAACCTTTCCTGTGAGACCAGTTTTCGATTCCGATGCTTCACTTCCGGTTTACTGTATCCCTTGGACCTGCTTATTGACGATGAAACACAGAAACTGCATCGGAATTAAATACAAAAGGCACAATGCCGACTTAAGTACAAGATGACTGACTCTTTTTATTGTCTATGTTTTGAACCTTTCCTGTGAGACAGGTTTCAGATTCCGATGCTTCATTTCAGGTTTACTGTATCCCTTGGACCTTCTTATTGACGATGAAACACAGAAATTGCATCAGAATTAAGTACAAAATGCACAATTCCGACTTAAGTACATGAAGACTGACTCTTCTTACTGCCTATGTTTTGAACCTTTCCTGTGTGACAAGTTTTAGATTCCGATGCTTTACTTCAGGTTTACTGTATCTCTTGGACCTTTTTATTGACGATGAAACACAGAAATTGCATCGGAATTAAGTACAAAATGCACAATTCCGACTTAAGTACATGAAGACTGACTCTTCTTACTGCCTATGTTTTGAACCTTTCCTGTGTGACAAGTTTTAGATTCCGATGCTTTACTTCAGGTTTACTGTATCTCTTGGACCTTTTTATTGACGATGAAACACAGAAATTGCATCGGAATTTAATGCAAAAGGCACAATGCCGACTTTAGTACAAGAGGACTGACTCCTATTACATTCTACAAATTGAACCTTTCCTGTGAAACCAGTTCTAGATTACAGTGCTTCACATCAGGTTAACTGTATCCCTCGGACCTTCTTATTCACGATGAAACAGATAAATTGCATTGGAATTAAATACAAAAGGCATAATTCCGACATAAGTACGAGAAGATTGACTCTTCTTACTGTCTATGTTTTGAAGCTTTCCTGTGAAACCAGTGTTGATTCCGATGCTTCACTTCAGGTTTACTGTATCCCTTGGACCTTATTGACGATGAAACATAGAAATTCATCGGAATTAAATACAAAAGGCACAATGCCGACGTAATTACAAGAGGACTGACTCTTCTTACATTCCATGATATGAACCTATCCTGTGAGACCAGTTTTGGATTCCAATGCTTCACTTCAATTTCCCTGTATCCCTTGGACCTGCTTATTGACGATGAAACACAGAAATTGCATCGGAATTAAATACAAAAGGCATAATGCCGACATAAGTACGAGAAGACTAACTCTGCTTACTGTCTATGTTTAGAAGCTTTCCTGTGAGACCAGTGGTGATTCCGATGCTTCACTTCAGGTTTACTGTATTCCTTGGACCTTATTGACGATGAAACACAGATATGCATCGGAATTAAATACAAAAGGCACAATGCCGACGTAAGTACAAGAGGACTGACTCTTCTTACATTCCATGATATGAACCTATCCTGTGAGACCAGTTTTGGTTTCTAATGCTTCACTTCAATTTTACTGTATCCCTTGGACTTGCTTATTGACGATGAAACACAGAAATTGCATCGGAAATAAATACAAAAGGCTCAATGCCGTCCTAAGTACAAGAAGACTGACTCTTGTTACTGTCTATGTTTTGAAGCTTTCCTGTGGGACCAGTTTTGATTCCGATCCGTCACTTCAGGTTTGCTGTATCCCTTGGACCAACTTCTTTACGATGAAACACAGAAATTACATCGGAATTAAATACAAAAGGCACAATGCTGACTTAAGTACAAGAAGACTGACTCTTCTTACTGTCTATGATTTGAACCTTTCCTGTGAGACCAGTTTTAGATTCCGGTGCTTCACATCAGGTTTACTGTGTCCCTTGGTCCTTCTTATTGACGTGAAGCACAAAAATTGCATCGGAATTAAATACAAAAAAGCACAATGCCGACTTAAGTACAAGAAGACTGACTCTTCATACTGTCTATGCTTTGAACCTTTCCTGTGAGACCAGTTTTACATTACGAAGCTATACTTCTGGTTTACTGTATCCCTTGGACCTTCTTATTCACGATGAAACACAGAAAAGGCATCGGAATTAAATACAAAAGTCACAATGCCGACTTAAGTACAAGAGGACTGACTCTTCTTACATTCTATGAATTTTACGTTTCCTTTGAGACCAGTTTTAGATTCCGAAGCTTCACTTCAGGTTTACTGTATCCCTTGGACCTTCTTATTGACGATGAAACACAGAAATTGCATCGGAATTAAATACAAAAGTCACAATGCCGACATCAGTACATGAAGACTGACTCTTCTTACTGTCTATGTTTTGAACCTTTCCTGTGTGACCAGTTTTAGATTCCGATGCTTTACTTCAGGTTTACTGTATCCATTGGACCTTCTTATTGTCGATGAAACACAGAAACTGCATCGGTATCAAATGCAAAAGGCACAATGGCAACTTAAGTACAAGATGACTGACTCTTCTTACTGTCTATGATTTGAACCTTTCCTGTGAGACCAGTTTCAGATTCCGATGCTTCAATTCAGATTTACTGTGTCCCTTGGACCTACTTATTGACGATGAAACACAGAAATTGCATCGGAATTAAGTACAAAATGCACAATTCTGACTTAAGTACAAGAAGACTGACTCTTCTTACTGTCAATAATTTGAACCTTTCCTGTGAGACCAGTTTTAGATTCCGATGCTTCACTTCAGGTTTACTGTATCCCTTGGACTTTCTTGTTGACGGTGAAACACAGAAATTGCGTCGGAATTAAATACAAAAGGCACAATGCCCACTTAAAAACAAGAAGTCTTACTCTTCTTACTGTCAATGGTTTGAACCTTTCCTGTGTGACCAGTATTAGCTTCTGATGCTTCACTTCAGGTTGACTGTATCCCATGGACTTTCTTATTAACGGTGAAACACAGAAATTGCGTCGGAATTAAATACAAAAGACACAATGCCCACATAAAGACAAAAAGACTGACTCTTCTTACTGTCTATGTTTTGAACCTTACCTGTGAGACCAGTTTTAGATTCCTATGTTTTACTTCAGGTTTACTGTATCCCTTGGACCTTCTTATTGACAATGAAACACAGAAATTGCATCGGAATTAAATACAAAAGGCACAATGCCGACTTAAGTACAAGAGGACTGACTCTTCTTACATTCCATGATTTGAACCTTTCCTGTGAGACCAGTTTTCGATTCCGATGCTTCACTTCCGGTTTACTGTATCCCTTGGACCTGCTTATTGACGATGAAACACAGAAACTGCATCGGAATTAAATACAAAAGGCACAATGCCGACTTAAGTACAAGATGACTGACTCTTTTTATTGTCTATGTTTTGAAACTTTCCTGTGAGACAGGTTTCAGATTCCGATGCTTCATTTCAGGTTTACTGTATCCCTTGGACCTTCTTATTGACGATGAAACACAGAAATTGCATCAGAATTAAGTACAAAATGCACAATTCCGACTTAAGTACAAGAAGACTGACTCTTCTTACTGTCTATGTTTTGAAGCTTTCCTGTGAGACCAGTTTTCATTCCGGTGAGGGACTTCAGGTTTACTGTATCCCTTGGACCATCATATTGAAGATGAATCACAGAAATTCCATCGGAATTAAAAACAAAAGGCACAATGCCGACTTAATTACAAGAAGACTAACTCATCTTATTGTCTATGTTTTGAACCTTTCCTGTGAGACCAGTTTTAATTTCCGATGCCTCACTTCAGGTTTACTGTATCTCTTGGACCTACTTATTGACGATGAAACACAGAAATTGCATCGGAATTAAGTACAAAATGCACAATTCCGACTTAAGTACATGAAGACTGACTCTTCTTACTGCCTATGTTTTGAACCTTTCCTGTGTGACAAGTTTTAGATTCCGATGCTTTACTTCAGGTTTACTGTATCTCTTGGACCTTTTTATTGACGATGAAACACAGAAATTGCATCGGAATTTAATGCAAAAGGCACAATGCCGACTTTAGTACAAGAGGACTGACTCCTATTACATTCTACAAATTGAACCTTTCCTGTGAAACCAGTTTTAGATTACAGTGCTTCACATCAGGTTAACTGTATCCCTCGGACCTTCTTATTCACGATGAAACAGAGAAATTGCATTGGAATTAAATACAAAAGGCATAATTCCGACATAAGTAGGAGAAGATTGACTCTTCTTACTGTCTATGTTTTGAAGCTTTCCTGTGAAACCAGTGTTGATTCCGATGCTTCACTTCAGGTTTACTGTATCGCTTGGACCTTATTGACGATGAAACATAGAAATTCATCGGAATTAAATACAAAAGGCACAATGCCGACGTAATTACAAGAGGACTGACTCTTCTTACATTCCATGATATGAACCTATCCTGTGAGACCAGTTTTGGATTCCAATGCTTCACTTCAATTTCCCTGTATCCCTTGGACCTGCTTATTGACGATGAAACACAGAAATTGCATCGGAATTAAATACAGAAGGCTCAATGCCGACCTAAGAACAAGAAGACTGACTCTTGTTACTGTCTATGTTTTGAAGCTTTCCTGTGAGATCAGTTTTGATTCCGATCCGTCACTTCACGTTTGCTGTATCCCTTGGACCTACTTATTGACGATGAAACACAGAAATTACATCGGAATTAAATACAAAAGGCACAACGCTGACTTAAGTACAAGAAGACTGACTCTTCTTACTGTCTATGATTTGAACCTTTCCTGAGAGACCAGTTTTAGATTCCGGTGCTTCACATCAGGTTTACAGTGTCCCTTGGACCTTCTTATTGACGTGAAGCACAAAAATTGCATCGGAATTAAATACAAAAAAGCACAATGCCGACTTATGTACAAGAAGACTGACTCTTCTTACTGTCTATGCTTTGAACCTCTCCTGTGAGACCAGTTTTACATTACAAAGCTATACTTCTGGTTTACTGTATCCCTTGTACCTTCTTATTGACGATGAAACACAGAAATAGCATCGGAATTAAATACAAAACTCAAAATGCTGACTTAAGTACAAGTACACGGACTCTTCTTACTGTCTATGTTTTGGACCTTTCCTATGAGACCAGTTTTAGATTCCGATGGTTCTAATCAGGTTTACTGTATCCCTTGGACCTTCTAATTGACGATGAAGCACAGAATTTGCATCGGAATTAAATACAAAAGGCACAATGCCGTCGTAAGTACAAGAAGACTGACTCTTCTCTCAGTCTATGTTTTCAATCTTCCCTGTGAGACCAGTTGTAGATTCCTATGCTTCATTTCAGGTTTACTGTATCTCTTGGACCTTCTTATTGACGATGAAACACAGAAATTGCATCGGAATTAAATACAAAAGGCATAATGCCGACATATGTACGAGAAAACTGACTTTTCTTACTGTCTATGTTTTGAAGCTTTCCTGTGAGACCAGTGTTAATTCCGATGCTTCACTTCAGGTTTACTGTATCCCTTGGACCTTCTTGTTGACGATGAAACACAGAAATTGCATCGGAATTAAATACAAAAGGCACAATGCAGACATAAGTACAAGAGGGCTGACTCTTCTTACATTCCATGATATGAATCTTTCCTGTGAGACCAGTTTTAGATTCCAATGCTTCACTTCAGGTTTACTGTATCCCTTGGACCTGCTTATTGACGATGAAACACAGAAATTGCATCGGAATTACATACAAAAGGCACAATGCCATCTTAAGTTCAAGAAGACTGAGTCTTGTTACTGTCTATGTTTTACAGCTTTCCTGTGAGACCAGTTTTGATTCCGATGCTACACTTCAGATTTACTGTATCCCTTGGACCTTCTTATTGACGATGGAACACAGACATTGCATCGGAATTAAATACAAATGGCACAATGCCGACTTAAGTTCAAGAGGACTGACTCTTCTAACATTCTATGATTTGAATCTTTCCCGTGAGACTATTTTTAGATTCCGATGCTTCACTTCAGGATTACTGTATCCCTTGGACCTTCCTATTGACGATGAAACACAGATATTGCATCGGAATTAAATACAAAAGGCACAATGCCGATTTAAGTACAAGAAGACTGACTCTTCTAACTGTCTACGTTGTGAACCATTCCTGTGAGACCAGTTTTAGTTTCCGATGCTTCACTTCGGGTTTACTGTATCCCTTGGACCGTCTTATTGACGATGAAAAACAGAATTAGCATCGGAATTAAATACAAAAGGCACAATGCCGACTTAAGTACAAGATGACTGACTTTTCTTACTGTCTATGTTTTGAACCTTCCCTGTGAGACCAGTTTCAGGTACCTGTGCTTCATTTCCTGTTTACTGTATCCCTTGGACCTTCTTATTGTCGATGAAACACCGATATTACATCTGAATTAAATACAAAAGGCACAATGGCGGCTTAAGTGCAAGACGACAGACTCTTCTTACTGTCTATGTTGTGAACCTTTCCTGTGAGACCAGTTTTAGTTTCCGATGCTTCACTTCAGCATTACTGTATCCCTTGGACCTTCTTACAGACGATAAAACACAGAAATTGCATCGGAATTAAATACAATAGGCACAATGCCGACTTAAGTACAAGAGGACTTACCCTTGTTACATTCTGCGATTTTTACCTTTCGTGAGAGACCAGTTCTGATTCCGATGCTTCACATCAGGTTTACTGTATCTCTTGGATCTTCACATTGACGATGAAACACAGAAATTGCATCGGAATTAAATACAAAAGGCATAATGCCAACTTCAGTACAAGAAGACTGACTCTTCTTACTGTCTATGATTTGAACCTTTCCTGTGAGTGCAGTTTCAGATTCCTATGTTTCAATTCAGGTTTACTGTATCCCTTGGACCTTCTTATTGACGATGAAACACAGAAATTGCATCGGAATTAAATACAAAAGGCACAATGCCGACTTAAGTACAAGAAGACTGACTCTTCTTACTGTCTATGTTTTGAACCATTCCTGTCAGACCAGTTTGGATTCCGATGCTTCGCTTCAGGTTTACTGTATCCTTTGGACCTGCGTATTGACGATGAAACACAGAAATTGCGTCGGAATAAAATACAAAAGGCACAATGCCGATTCAAGTACAAGAGGACTGACTCTTCTTACATTCTATGATTTATACCTTTCCAGTGAGACCAGTTTTAGATTCCGATGCTTCACTTCAGGTTTAATGTATCCCTTGGACCTTCATATTGGCGATGCAACACAGAAATTGCATCGGAATTAAAATCAAATGTCACAATGCCGACTTAAGTACAAGAAGACTGAATCTTCTTACTGTCTATGTTTAAACCTTCTCTGTGAGACCAGTTTTAGATTCCTATGCTTCATTTCAGTGTTACTGTATCCCTTGGACCTTCTTTTTGACGATGAAACACAGAAATTGCATCGGAATTAAATACAATAGGCACAATGCCGACTTAAGTACAAGAAGACGGTCTGTTCTTACTGTCTATGATTTGAATATTTACTGTGAGACCAGTTTTAGATTCCGATGCTTTACTTTAGGTTTACTGTATGCCTTGGACCATCTTTTTGACGATGAAACACAGAAATTGCATCGGAATTAATTACAAAAGACACAATGCCGACTTAAGTACAAGAGGACTGACGCTTCTTACATTCTATGACTCGAACCTTTCCTGTAAGACCAGTTTTAGATTCCGATGTTTCACTTCAGGTTTACTGTATCCCTTGGACTTTGTTATTGACGATGAAACACAGAAATTGCATCGGAATTAAATTCAAAAGTTACAATGCCGACTTAAGTACAAGAAGACTGACTCTTCTTACTGTCTATGGTTTGAATCTTTACTGTGAGACCAGTTTTAGATTCCGATGCTTCACTTCAGGTTTACTGTATCCCTTGGACCTTCATATTGACGATGACACAGAAATTGCATCGGAATTAAACACAATAAGCACAATGCCGACTTAGGTACAAGAGGACTGACTCTTCTTACATTCTTTGATTTGAACCTTTCCTATAGGACCAGTTTTAGATTCAGATGCTTCACTTCAGGTTTACTGTATGCCTTGTACCTGCTTATTGACGATGAAACACAGAAATTGCATCGGAATTAAATACAAAAGGCACAATGCCAACTTAAGTACAAGAAGACTGACTCTTCTTACTGTCTATGTTATGAACGTTTCCTGTGAGACTAGTTTTATAAATCGAAGCTTCACTTCAGTTTTACTGTATCCCATATACCTTCTAATTGACGATGAAACACAGAAATTGCATCGGAATTAAATACAAAAGGCACAATGCCGACTTAAATACAAGAGGACTGACTCTTCTTAAAGTCTATATTTAGAACTTTTCCTCTGAGACCAGTTTTAGATTCCGATGCTTCACTTCAGGTATACTGTATCCCTTGGCGCTTCAAATTAACGATGAAACACAGAATTTGCATCGGAATTAAATACAAAAGGCACAATGCCGACTTAAGAACAAGAAGTCTGACTCTTCTTACATTCTTTGATTTGAACCTTTCCTATTTGACCAGTTTTAGATTCCGATGCTTCACTTAAGGTTTACTATATCCCTTGGACTTTGTTATTGACGATAAAACCCAGAAATTGCATCGGAATTAAACACAATAAGCACAATGCCGACTTAAGTACAAGAATACTGACTCTTCTTACATTCTTTGATTTGAACCTTTCCTATTTGACCAGTTTTAGATTCCGATGCTTCACTTCAGGTTTACTGTATCCCTTGTTGCTTATTGACGATGAAACACAGAAATTGCATCGGAATTAAATACAAAAGGCACAATACCAACTAAAGTACAGGAAGACTGACTCTTCTTACTGTCTATGTTTTGAACCATCCCTGTGAGACCAGTTTTAGATTCCTATGCTTGAATTCAGGTTTACTGTATCCCTTGGACCTTCTTATTGACGATGAAACATAGAAATTGCATCGGGATTAAATACAAAATCTAAATGCCTACTTAAGTACAAGGACACTGACTCTTCTTCCTGTCTATGTTTTGAACCTTAGCTGTGAGACGATTTTTGATTCCGAGGCTTCACTTCAGGTTTACTGTATCCCTTGGACCTTCTTATTGACGATGAAACATAGAAATTGCAATGGAATGAAATACAAAAGGCACAATGACAATGTAAATACAAGAAGACTGACTCTTCTTGCTGTCTATGTTTTGAACCTTCCCTGTGAGACCAGTCTCAGATTCCAATGCTTAAATTCAGGGTTACTGTATCCCTTGGACCTTCTTATTGACGATGAAATACAGAAATTGCATCGGAATTAAATACAAAAGCACAATGCCGACTTAAGTACAAGAAGACCGACTCTTCTAATTGTCTATGTTTTGAACCTTTCCTGTGAGACCAGTGTTAAGTTCCGATGCTTACCTTCAGGTTTACTGTATCCCTTGGACCTTCTTATTGACGATGAAACACAGAAATTGCATCGGAATTAAATACAAAAGGCACAATGCCGACTTTAGTACAAGAAGACTGACTCTTCTTACTGTCTATGTTTTGAACCATTCCTGTGAGACCAGTTTTGATTCCGATGCTTCACTTCAGGTTTACCGTATCCCTTGGACTTTCTTATTGACGATGAAATATAGGATTTGCGTCGGAATTAAATACAAAAGGCACAATGCCCGCTTAAAAACAAGAAGACTCACTCTTCTTACTGTCTATGTTTTGAACCTTTCCTGTGTGACCAGTTTTAGATTCCGATGCTTTACTTCAGGTTTACTGTGTCATTTGGACCTTCTTATTGACGATAAAATCCAGAAATTGCATCTGAATTAAATACAAAAGGCACAATGCCGATTTCAGTACAAGAAGACGGTCTGTTCTTACTGTCTATGATTTGAATATTTACTGTGAGACCAGTTTTAGATTCCGATGCTTTACTTTAGGTTTACTGTATGCCTTGGACCATCTTATTGACGATGAAACACAGAAATTGCATCGGAATTAATTACAAAAGACACAATGCCGACTTAAGTACAAGAGGACTGACGCTTCTTACATTCTATGACTCGAACCTTTCCTGTGAGACCAGTTTTAGATTCCGATGTTTCACTTCAGGTTTACTGTATCCCTTGGACTTTGTTATTGACGATGAAACACAGAAATTGCATCGGAATTAAATTCAAAAGTTACAATGCCGACTTAAGTACAAGAAGACTGACTCTTCTTACTGTCTATGGTTTGAATCTTTACTGTGAGACCAGTTTTACATTCCGATGCTTCACTTCAGGTTTACTGTATCCCTTGGACCTTCATATTGACGATGACACAGAAATTGCATCGGAATTAAACACAATAAGCACAATGCCGACTTAGGTACAAGAGGACTGACTCTTCTTACATTCTTTGATTTGAACCTTTCCTATAGGACCAGTTTTAGATTCCGATGCTTCACTTCAGGTTTACTGTATCCCTTGTACCTGCTTATTGACGATGAAACACAGAAATTGCATCGGAATTAAATACAAAAGGCACAATGCCAACTTAAGTACAAGAAGACTGACTCTTCTTACTGTCTATGTTTTGAACCTTTACTGTGAGACCAGGTTTAGATTCCGATGCTTCACTTCAGGTTTACTGTATCCCTTGGACCTTCTTTTTGACGATGAAACACAGAAATTGCGTCGGAATTAAATACAAAATCAAAATGCCGACATAAGTACAAGACGACTGACTCTTCTTACTGTCTATACTTTGAACATTTCCTCTGAGACCAGTTGTAGATTCCGATGCTTTACTTTAGGTTTACTGTATCCGTTGGACCCTCATATTGACGATGAAACACAGAAATTGCATCGGAATTATATACAAAAGCACAATGCCGACTTAAGTACAAGAGGACTGACTCTTCTTACATTCTATGATTTGAACCTATCCTGTGAGACCAGTTTTGATACCGATGCTCCACTTCAGGTTTACTGTATCCCTTGTTCCTTCTTACTGACGATTAGACACAGAAATTACATCGGAATTAAATACAAAAAGCGCAATGCCGACTTAAGTAAAAATTGACTGACTCTTCTTACTGTCTATGTTTTGAACCTTTCCTGTGACTCCAGTTTAAGATTCCGCTGATTTACTTCAGGTTTACTGTATCCCTTGGACCCTCATATTGACGATAAAACCCAGAAGTAGCATCGGAATTAAGCACAATAAGCACAATGCCGACTTAAGTACAAGAGGACTGACTCTTCTTACATTCTTTCATTTGAACCTTTCCTATAGGATCAGTTTTAGATTCCGATTCTTCACTTCAGGTTTACTGTATCCCTTGTACCTGCTTATTGACGATGAAACACAGAAATTTCATCGGAATTAAATACAAAAGGCACAATGCCTACTTAAGTACAAGAAGACTGACTCTTCTTACTGTCTATGTTATGAACCTTTCCTGTGAGACCAGTTTTATAAATCGAAGCTTCACTTCAGTTTTACTGTATCCCTTATAGCTTCTAATTGACGATGAAACGCAGAAATTGCATCGGAATTAAATACAAAAGGCACAATGCCGACTTAAATACAAGAGGACTGACTCTTCTTATGGTTTATATTTAGAACGTTTCCTCTGAGACCAGTTTTAGATTCCGATGCTTCACTTCAGGTATACTGTATCCCTTGGCCCTTCAAATTAACGATGAAACACAGAATTTGCATCGGAATTAAATACAAAAGGCACAATGCCGACTTAAGTACAAGAAGACTGACTCTTCTGACATCCTTTGAATTGAACCATTCCTATTTGACCACTTTTAGATTCCGATGCTTCACTTCAGGTTTACTGTATCCCTTGGACTTTGTTATTGACGATAAAACCCAGAAATTGCATCGGAATTAAACACAATAAGCACAATGCCGACTTAAGTACAAGAGGACTGACTCTTCTTACATTCTTTTATTTGACCCTTTCCTATTTGACCAGTTTTAGATTCCGATGCTTCACTTCAGGTTTTCTGTATCCCTTGTTGCTTATTGACGATGAAACACAGAAATTGCATCGGAATTAAATACAAAAAGCACAATGCCAACTTAAGTACAAGAAGACTGACTCTTCTTACTGTCTATGTTTTGAACCATCCCTGTTTGACCAGTTTTAGATTCCTATGCTTGAATTCAGGTTTACTGTATCCCTTGGACCTTCTTATTGACGATGAAACACAGAAATTGCATCGGGATTAAATACAAAATCTAAATGCCTACTTAAGTACAAGGACACTGACTCTTCTTCCTGTCTATGTTTTGAACCTTAGCTGTGAGACGATTTTTGATTCCGAGGCATCACTTCAGGTTTACTGTATCCCTTGGACCTTCTTATTGACGATGAAACACAGAAATTGCAATGGAATTAAATACAAAAGGCACAATGACAATGTAAATACAAGAAGACTGACTCTTCTTGCTGTCTATGTTTTGAACCTTCCCTGTGAGACCAGTCTCATATTCCAATGCTTAAATTCAGGGTTACTGTATCCCTTGGACCTTCTTATTGACGATGAAATACAGAAATTGCATCGGAATTAAATACAAAATCACAATGCCGACTTAAGTACAGGAAGACCGACTCTTCTTACTGTCTATGTTTTGAACCTTAGCTGTGAGACCAGTTTTGATTCCGAAGCTTCACTTCAGGTTTACTGTATCCATTGGACCTTCTTGTTGACGATGAAACACAGAAATTGCATTGGAATTAAATACAAAAGGCACAATGCCGATTTAAATACAAGAAGACTGACTCTTCTTGCTGACTATGGTCTGATCCTTTTAAGTGAGACCAGTTTTAGATCCCGATGGTTTACTTCAGGTTCACTGTATCCCTTGGACCACCTTATTGACGATGAAACACAGAAATTGCATTGGAATTAAATGCAAAAGGCACAATGCCGACTTACGTCTAGGAAGACTGACTCTTCTTACTGTCTATAATTTGAACCTTTCATGTGAGACCAGTTTTGATTCCGATGCTTCACTTTAGGTTTACTGTATCCCTCAGACTTACTTATTGACCATGAAACGCAGAAATTGGATCGGAATTAAGTACAAAAGGCACAATGCCGACTTAAGTACAAGAAGACAGACTCTTCATACTGTCTATGCTTTGAACCTTTACTTTGAGACCAGTTTTAGTTTCCGATGCTTCACTTCAGGTTTACTGAATCCCTAGGGCCTTCTTATTGACGATGAACCACAGATATTGCATCGGGATTAAATACAAAAGGCACAATTCCGACTTAAGTACAAGAAGACTGACTCTTCTTACTGTCTATGTTCTGAATCTCTAGTGTGAGACCAGTTTTAGATTCCGATGCTTTACTTCAGGTTTACTGTATGCCTTGGACCTTCATATTGACGATGAAACACAGAAATTGCATCGGAATTAAATAAAAAAACCACAATGCCGACTTAAGTACAAGAAGACAGACTCTTCTAATTGTCTATGCTTTGAACCTTTCCTGTGAGACCAGTGTTAGTTTCCGATGCTTTCCTTCAGGTTTACTGTATCCCTTGGACCTTCTTATTGACGATGAAACACAGAAATTGCATCGGAATTAATTACAAAAGGCACAATGCCGACTTTAGTACAAGAAGACTGACTCTTCTTACTGTCTATGTTTTGAACCATTCCTGTGAGACCAGTTTTGATTCCGATGCTTCACTTCAGGTTTACCGTATCCCTTGGACTTTCTTGTTGACGATGAAACACAGAATTTGCGTCGGAATTAAATACAAAAGGCACAATGCCCGCTTAAAAACAAGAAGACTCACTCTTCTTACTGTCTATGTTTTGAACCTTTCCTGTGTGACCAGTTTTAGATTCCGATGCTTTACTTCAGGTTTACTGTGTCATTTGGACCTTCTTATTGACAATAAAACCCAGAAATTGCATCTGAATTAAATACAAAAGGCACAATGCCGATTTAAAAACAAGAAGACTGACTCTTCTTACATTCTATGACTTGAACCTTTCCTGTGAGATCAGTTTTAGATTCCGATGCTTCACTTCAGATTTACTGTATCCCGGACCTTCTCATTGACGATGAATCACAGAAATTGCATCGGAATTAAACACAAAAGGGACAATTCCGACTTAAGTACAAGAAGACGGACTCTTCTTACTGTCTATGCTTTGAACCTTTCCTGTGGGACCAGTTTTAGATTCCGATGCTTCACTTCAGGTTTACTGTATCCCTTGGACCTTCTTTTTGACGATGAAACAAAGAAATTGGTCGGAATTAAATACAAAATCAAAATGCCGACATAAGTACAAGACGACTGTCTCTTCTTACTGTCTATACTTTGAACATTTCCTCTGAGACCAGTTATAGATTCCGATGATTTACCTTAGGTTTACTGTATCCGTTGGACCCTCATATTGACGATGAAACACCGAAATTGCATCGGAATTATATACAAAAGCACAATGCCGACTTAAGTACAAGAGGACTGACTCTTCTTACATTCTATGATTTGAACCTATCCTGTGAGACCAGTCTTGATACCGATGCTCCACTTCAGGTTTACTGTATCCCTTGGTCCTTCTTACTGACGATAAAACACAGAAATTACATCGGAATTAAATACAAAAAGCGCAATGCCGACTTAAGTACAAGAGGAATGACGCTTCTTACATTCTATGATTTGAACCTTTCCTGCGAGACCAGTTTTAGATTCCGATTATTCACTTCAGGATTACTGTATCCTTTGGATCTGCTTATTGACGATGAAACACAGAAATTGCATCGGAATTAAATACAAAAGCACGATGCCGACTTAAGTACAAGATGACTGACTCTTCTTACTGTCTATGTTTTGAACCTTTCCTGTGACTCCAGTTTTAGATTCCGCTGATTTACTTCAGGTTTACTGTATCCCTTGGACCTTCTTATAGACGATAAAACCCAGAAATTGCATCGGAATTAAACACAATAAGCACAATGCCGACTTAAGTACAAGAGGACTGACTCTTCTTACATTCTTTGATTTGAACCTTTCCTATAGGACCAGTTTTAGATTCCGATGCTTCACTTCAGGTTTACTGTATCCCTTGTACCTGCTTATTGACGATGAAACACAGAAATTGCATCGGAATTAAATACAAAAGGCACAATGCCAACTTATGTACAAGAAGACTGACTCTTCTTACTGTCTATGTTATGAACCTTTCCTGTGAGACCAGTTTTATAAATCGAAGCTTCACTTCAGTTTTACTGTATCCCTTATACCTTCTAATTGACGATGAAACACAGAAATTGCATCGGAATTAAATACAAAAGGCACAATGCCGACTTAAATACAAGAGGACTGACTCTTCTTACGGTCTATATTTAGAACGTTTCCTCTGAGACCAGTTTTAGATTCCGATGCTTCACTTCAGGTTTACTGTATCCCTTG